>NC_071260.1:5646149-5946149 GCF_023375685.1 Ictalurus furcatus | reverse complement strand
TACTCAAAAACCTGTCTGGCCCCAATAATCATTCCATGCTGCAATAAGCCGCAATAAACATTACAACTGCTGCAATCACATTTTCCCCCATTCTGACTGTTGATGTGAGCATTATCTGAACCTACTGGCCTGTATCTGCACAATTTTATGCATTGCACTGCTGCCACACGATTGGCTGTTTAGATATTTGCATGAATGAGTAGGCGTACAGGTGTTCCTAATAACGTACTCTGTGAATGTAGTGTAGGCCATATTAATGAAATACTATCAATGAATCCAATTTTAAAGCCACAGTAAAAAACACAGCAAAACCAGAAAAAAACTGCTAATGTTTTTTTCTATAATGAAGTAATTTATTACTGATGAAGGGAATTAAGGTGGATACAGAATTAGTAGTTTTGCTCCTGGACAGGTATGTAATCACAATCTGTATAAAGCTCTGAACTGTTTGAATGCCCAACTTTACATAACAAAACAAGGAGATGTTTGGTTTTTCATTACAAAGAAAAAAGGACAATGACAGTACCCATAATTAATTATGAGCTGAATTTTCTGTGTTGTAACTTGGCTTTCAGGCAGTTGAATGTCCAAGTGCGTTTGAAAGTCGTATGTCATGGCAGCATTGCTATCTCTAGTTAGCATGCTAACTCTACTTGAACCACTGTAGGTTCTTAGGGCGGAGCTTTGTGTGCATAGACAGGAATAGGGAGCGGATTCAAAGAGCAAAAAGAAATATTCCAATTGTATCTACCTCTACCTTTTTAACATTTAGAGCCCTAATGTTGCTTAATTATGATCAATCTTGCCTAATGCACATTAATTTATTTTTTATCAAGATCATGTTGGTGCTGTTCTGCAATGAAGTTACATTACATTATGCCAAAACATTATGTATTCATTTGCACAGTGTTAATTGTGTATAAATAGCGTCATCTAAAAATACAATACATATTATACAAAATTGAACCCATAGGACCAGGTCCAGACTTACAGTATATTCCACATTTTCAGAACTATATTAAAGTCCAATTGGTTTAATTTTAGTTACTGAATAATTAGCTGAGATTTTATGTGCATGCAGTAGGGATTCCATTAAGACTCACCAAGCCTATAAAAATGCAGAAAAGTTGAACCACATCCGTGTACGCCACTGAGTATAGCCCGCCCACCAGTGTGTAGAAGATGGCAATCAGCGCTGATAATATAACAGACATGTTGATGTTGATATCCACTATGACACTTAAGGTGGCACCTGTTGAGGAAGGATGCTTAGAAATAAGTGTAAAATTCATATAATATATATATATATAACACACACACACACACACACACACACAGTGAGGGTTATAAGTATTTAACGTGTCAACATTTTTTTCAGCAAATATATTTCCAAAGAGGCTGTTCACATTAAATTTTCACCAGACATCAGTAATAACTAAAGAAATCCAAACATTAAAGTCCATAAATGAAGTTATGTGTAATAAAGCAGAATGACAAGAAAAAGTTAAAAAAAAAAAAGGATTGAAGTATCCTATGTGTGGCCGGTTGATGATGGAGTGATGTTGTTTCCACTTGCGGATAATGGCCCCAGTGGTGCTTACTGGAAGATTCAGAAGTTTTGAAATCCATCTGTATCCAATTCCATCAGTATGTTTCACAACAATAAGGTTGTGAAGGTCTTGGGGGAGCTCTCTGCTTTCACCCATCAGGAGATGTTTCTTGTTTGACACCTTGGTAACGAAAAGCTTTTTTATAGACCATCAGTTTATTAACACAGCTGATATTAATTTGCACAGAGAGGAGGTATAATTACTTTCTAATTACTTACGGATTTCAGCTGGTTCCTTGCCTTGGAGAACTGCTTTTTCTTATCATGTTCAATACTTTTTTCCTGTGTCATTCCACTTTATTACACATAACTTCATTTATGGACTTTAATCTTGTGAATTCTTTATATTTGCGGATTTCGTGAGTTAATACTGATGCCTGGTGAAAATTTCATGTGAACAGCGTCATTGGAAATATATTTACTGAAAAAACTTTTGACGCATTCAATACTTATTTCCCCCACTGTATGTTTATACACTGCTTCATCTTGTGTGAGGTTGAATGTATTAAGCATTCACAACTATAATGTGGTCTAATTAACAGTGGAGCATTTCCATACCCAGTGCTGACAAAATGGCTGCTGACCAGAAGATTTCTCCCATCAAGGCTGGTATAAAGAGAAGGCCACCCATTCTCTTCCCATAAAGCTGCTGAAAGGGATCGAGCATGGTTACATATCCCCTGGACCGCATTGGCTTGGCAAAGAATAGACCACCTAAAGCACAAAGACAGGAGTGTAAGAAACATGAACAATGCTAATGTTCAACATTTAGCATGAACTGCATACATGTTAACAAAATGTTTCCCTATGAAAGGAAAATATGGAAATGTAATATCAAAAACACATGCTGACACGTGCTGCCTAAAGTTCTTCTGGAATTCATCCCTTTACTTTTTTTTCAATAATAGGGCTATTAACAAAATGAGTATTGGCTATATATCCTGACAACGTCAATATTAAACAGCTGAGTTATTTCTAGGAAGTGTTAGCTGAAGTGTGGAACCCAGGCAGCAGCAATTTGACTTAAACTAGTGCAGTTTCAGAAGAGAAACTGACAATCCTGAGAAAACAACATTTATAAATGTCTAAATTAGACAGCAGCTGGAGTTGTGCATTCATAAAACATCAGGTATGTAATGTGTGTGTGAGAGTCCTACCTACTACCAAGCTAAGTGCATAACCAAAGGGTGCCTGTGCCCATGCCAGTCCATAGCCAGGCAAATACACATGCTCTGCTGTTCCATTGATATATCCACCACCAACCCAAGTGGCTAGAGGTTTTCAGGAACATAAAACACACATGAAATCACTACACTTGCTTGCAGTACAATTACAAAGTGTGTGTGTGTGTGTGTGTGTGTGTGTGTGTGTGTGTGTGTGTGTGTGTGTGTGTGTGGGTGGAGAGAGAGAGAAAGAGAGAGAGAGAGAGAGAGAGAGAGAGTCTACATAGTCTCTTCACTAGTCTGTGTACTGTACAATTGTATTGTATTCTTTAAATGCACTTAAGATACATAAGGCAATAAAAATATTATAATAAAATTCAAATTAAAACCAAATCGATTTTCACTGAAACAGTATGTAGTGATTGTTTCATTTGCATGTCTTTTTCTCTAGACATCAATAATTCAACGTTTTTCAAGGAAAATACAGTATCTGGGCTGCCTTCAATACATTTATAATCAGTATTAAGCATTAGCTCATGTTTAAGTGCCTTTATCCTCGTGTATCCTCGAACATTATTATTATTATTATTTAAACAAAATAATATGTCGTTTTAAAGTCGGAGGAAACATCAATTACATTGCTATCTAAAGTATATTATTTTTCCAACTTGATTTCCAGTTTCACATTAAACTTACCGGTCATAGTAAATCCACCGACAAAGAGTCCAATGTCCCGTCCTCCCACCATTATAGACTCACTCTGGACTGTACTGTCTCCAACCCCAGAGTTTTTGTTTTTCCAAGCCGCCCAAATTCCAACAAATAAGATGAGCAGATAAAAGAGCGCGATCGCCAGCAGTCCTTCCACATGGATGGCCATGTTCAGCTTTCAGGTGCACTTCATGAAGGAGCTGCGGGGAAAATCCGCACAGTGAAGTGCCGGCAAGCAGCAGAGCGCATTCACATCCGGAAGATCTGCTGGAAGAGCTGACAGCTTTAACATGCTCTCAAAAAAATCTCACATTCTCAAATTTAGTCAGACTAAGAAATGTGAATGTTTTATATAACAGGCTTGATTTCTATAATTTCCACAAGACGTATGTTTCATATGTAGGAATGCAAGTAGGAATATTTTTTAAAAAATATAATAAATAAATAAATAATAATAAAGGTGTTTTAATTAGCCTATAATAAATAAGTGATAAATACAATTCGAACAATGATTCTTACAATTTCAATCGTACGTGTGTAAATAATTCCCAAATGTATTCTGGAATTAAAGATAGGTAGAGAAAAGATTACACAAAACTGTCAGCAAAAGGCATCCAGCCATGCGTTTCAGGGCTTCTTTAAGGGAGCTGGATCTCATCAGAGGACTGTGGACGTCACTGAGCCTGAATGAGAGAATAACCAGGAATATCAATTTTAAGGCGCTATAAAATGGTTTCTCAGCTAACAAAGCAATTTTTATGAAGATCCATGTTGATGGAAAACACATAAAAGTGTAATAACATAATGTTTAGAGTTTAGGGATCAGGGATAGTGCATATCCCCAAAGTGAATTATCTTCTGTACTCCATGAATGAACACACCTTATGGTGTGTTAATGGTGTATTAAACACTAACTCAACTACTGAATTAGTTTTCATTTTGTATGGATACAATTCAAATAGATTGCGGTTTGCAGTATGTTAGCATGTAAGTTACGTTACAGTGAAATTGAACATTTTATATACTGTAGCCCATAGATGAATTCATGAATACTCATTAATAAATATATCACTTAGGAACACAAGGCTTTTATAGTTGCAACATGTTAGTATAGTACACAGTTAAAAATGAAATATAGTGTCGAGGCGAACAATCTTTCCAGCCTAACAAAAAAACTTTAGAGACAGAGTGTTAGTAGATGTCAAAAAGTAATTAAACTTTATTGAAACAATAAAGTGAGACACTCTGTAGGAAGTCTGAATTATACAAACACATACAGCACTTTTTCTACCTTTCTCCACAGCCTACTCAGCTTAGGCAGGGTTTTGCCCTTTTTTTCATTAAAAACAGATCAATCTTCATTGCCACAATTACTTATTCATGCCTACATGTCATCTTAAACGTGTGGCGCATGCGTTTTCAGTTGTATTTTATTAAATGTTTTATCAGAACACTTTTTTTTACTTTGTCCCATAATTCACCTTATAGTCCCAGCCTGGTACCCTTCCTCCTGGAAGTCTTATCTTTTATTTTGATGCTGATTTACAAGCTTAAAGGGCTTTGATTGGAAACACAGTTCTGGTGATTGTCTAATTGCTAATTTATTGCCAGAGTAACACTGATTTAGACAAACACAAGGTTCTTCTAACTCAATTTACACACTTAGAATGCCACTTGTTAGAAAGTGGTTTAAAGTTTTAGATTATGCCTGCTGTGCAGAAAGGTACAGGCTGATACAGAAAAACAATTACTATTCAGTTAGACACAAAATTCATCTAACTCAGTACACACTTAGAATATAACCTGATCAACAAGTGGATTATAGATTTAGATTATGCTTCTAAGTAATAATTCTAAATGTTGGTTATACATATTAGATTATACTTTATTATCATATCCAAATATTAGTTACACATATTGATTACACTTTGTCAATATATTCTATACTAGCACACTATATTAATTTAAAATGTTTCAAGACCTCAGAAAAATGTGGACTTCCTTTGCTTCCTTAGGAAACTGAATCCCAAGACAACAACAAAAGAACTGGTGAAGGAGTTGGAGGCATCAGCTACCAAAGTATCCACCCTTAAGGGGGTCCGCCTTGGCTCGAAGTTTTCAGGTTGAACTGTTGACCAAAATGATAAGCTCTCTGCATGGAAAAAAGGGTGAGGCTTTTAATCTGAAGAACACCATTCCAACTATGAAGCATGAGGGTGGCAGCATCATGTTGTTGGGGTGTTTTGCTGCAAAAGGGACTGGTACATTACAGAAAATAGATGGCATCATGAGGAAGGACAATCATCTAGAAAGACAGGAAAAAACATTAAAACTTCAGCCAAAAGGTTAAAACTTGAAACTAGAAAATTTGTGGACTGAACTGACAAAGTGTGTCTATAAACATTTCACACACAGAAAATCTGATATAGTAAAAAAAAGAAATAAATCTGTCTTATTTTGAAATGACCTCTTATGGAAATGCAGTAGATACCCTAACTGATTTAACACAGGAAGTGTATGGTAACAACAAATGTGTGGAGTTGTGAAAAACTGAGTTTGAATGTATTTATCCTAACACTCAACTATAGTGTTACATACCAAGAACCAGGGGGTCATGATACAATAAATAAATAAATAAATAAAAAGACTATGGTAAAATATCTGACACTCAGGGATTCTGAGTCTGTTATGAGTATCACTTTTTGCTGATACCTTTTACCCAATATTGCTGCTACGCTTATTATCAAAGTCAGTACTTCACAGACAATTGTTGCACTAGTTTTTCCAAGCAACACTGGAGTATTTATTGTATTTTTTGCACTCATCTTATGCTGACATGTATCTTTATTTTATGTAGTCCTGTGTATTGTGCTACTGCATGTGTTGCACCATGGTCCTGGAGAAGAGGCATTTCATTCTATGTACACAAGCTATATAGAGAAATCACAATAAAAATCCACTTGGCTTATGTCTAAAGGATGCAGTAATTTAGTGGCCTCTCTTTCCAGCAATATTGCAGCTCATAAATGACATGATTAAGTCTGGTTTTGGTCAATAAACAATGAGTAAAAATGACTAGCACAAAGCAGGAAGATCACTAAATGTTTGATTGATTCCAAGAATACAGCACTGCCTTACCACAACCAACCATCCAGGGTAAACAGAAAAGTACAGAAAATTCATACAGCCCTTGCTGCCACCTTGTTTTGATCTCAGGTTTTGACCCAGAATCATTATACACAGGGTGAATGCATACGCGCACACACACACACACACCCACACACACACACACACACACACACACACACACACCTCAATTCATCTCATCATCTCATATCGCTTCATCTCATACTATATCGTACATGATGTGTAATATGAATAAAAGTGTGTTCCCTGTTTCCTGTGCCGAAACACAGGAAACACACGAGTCTGTGACTCGTTTAGTTTATAACAAGCTTGAGAGTCACCATCATGACTGCAAATAATAAGCTAACACTGAGCCTGCTACCATCATGGTTACTTCAGTGCCATTGTGATGTGGTGTTTTTTTTTTCTTATTCAAATTAAGTGATGAAAAACGCCAAAAGTTAATTCTTGGAGTGTTAAAGCCAGCAAATGTCTTAAAAGTCACAAATCTGCAGTTAACGTCATTTACATACAATGTACACTGCACTAAACAAAAACTCTGAACTCAAAAATTGTTTGTTTATGACTCCATGATTTGTTCTGGGACAATAAACTTTTATTTATTTCAGTTTCACAGAAACATGGATGAAAATAATTGTGTATGAATAATTGAGTTAATTTGGTGAAGGTAACACTGATCTGTAGTCTTCCACTAAAAATGCACTAGATGCTCCTTTATTTAGAATTTATATGTAAAGGACCAGAATACGGTATATAATTTGTGTCAATCAAAACAAACAACCAAACAAAATAAAACTTAAGTGTCAAGGTCATCTGTCCTCATCCTACTCGACCTCTCTGCTGAATTTAACACTGTGACTCATCAGATCCTCATGTCAAGTCTCTCCAGTGTAGGCATCACCGGAACGGCTCTGTGCTGGGTGGAATCCTATCTCTCAGGCAGATCCATCAAGGTATCGTAGAGAGGAGGGAGTATCTGAAACTCAGCAACTAACAACTGGGGTTCCCCAGGGGTCACTTCTGGGTCCACAGCTCTTTTCTATTCATGCTACGCCTCTGTGGCCTGTGAGTGAGTCTCATGGCTTCTCATATCACTGCTATGCTGATGATACTTAGCTCTATTTGTCCTTCTAGCCTGAAGATCCATCGATCTCAGCATGCATCTTTGCCTGCCTGTCTGACATCTCGGACAGGATGGAGGAATACCACCTTAAGATCAACTTGTCATCCCTGTCTGCCCCTCAATCAACCACAACCTCACCGTACAGCTTGGCTCAACCATACTCAAACCAAACAGAACATACAGAAACCTTGGGGTGACTTTTGATGACCACTTAATCTTTTCAGACCATATTTCAACAACTGCTCTATCCTGTAGGTTCATTCTGTACAACATCAAGAAAATCAGACCATGTCTTACTGATCAGGCGACACAGCTACTAGTCCAGGCTCTTGTAATCTCAAAACTGAGCTACTACAACACACTCTCCCAGGCCTCCCAGTCAGCTCCATCAAACCCATTGAGATGATTCAGAATGCAGCAGCCTGCCTTGTTTCCTATCAGCCCGAAAGGACTCACATCACACCCCTTTTCCTCTAACTCCACTGGCTTCCTAGAGCCACCCAATTCAAATTCAAGGCCTTGATGTTCACATACAAGACCTTGTCAGGAACAGCAGCCCCCTACCTCAACACTCTCCTTGAGGTTTATGGTCCTTCACGCAACCTGCTTTTTACAACTGATGCCTGGTAGTGCCTACTCAGCGAGGCATGAAGTCCTTTCCAGAGCCTTCAAACTAACTGGGTCTCAGTGGTTAAATGAACTTCCAACCTCAATCTGGACAGTAGATTCCATCACTATCTTCAAAAAATGGCTAATGGCCTCTTCCATGAACACTCAACTAAACCCTAACTTGTCCCCTGGAATCCCCTTATAAAATATATACAAAACTGTGCAAAAGTTTTAGGTACATGCAAAGAAATGCTGTAGAGCAAGGATGCCTTCAAAATAATTAAATTAAATGTTTCTACATTAAAATAATAAATTAAAGAGCAGTAAACAGCAGTAAACGAAGAGACGCTTCCTATATGAAGAAATTAATGGGCCGCAGTATTCAGATGTGATTTTGGCCCATTCTTCTAAACATCTTGTTCAGTTGGATTCGAGTCAGGTGATTGTGTGGGCCATTCTAACACCTTGATTTCTTTTCTCTGAAACCAATTGAGAGTTTCCTTTTCTGTATGCTTTGGATAGTTGTCCTGCTGGAAGGTCCACCCACGTCTCATCTTCATCATCCTGGTGGATGGCAGCAGATTCTTCTCAAGAATCTTCCGGTAAAGGGCTCCATTCATCATTCCTTCAATTATATGAAGTCTGCCAGTACCATGCGATGAAAAACAGCCCCACACCATGATGCTTCCACCTCCAAACTTCACTGTTGGTATATTGTTTTTAGCATGATGTGCAGTGCCATTTCTTCTCCAAACATGGTGTGTAGTATGACATCCAAAAAATTCAATTTTGCTCTCGTCTGACCAGACTACACTCTTCCAGTATTTCATAGGTTTGTCCAAATGAGTTGTAGCAAACTTTAAACGAGCTTCGACATCCCTTTTCTTTAGTAATGGAGTCTTGCAGGGTGAGCATGAGCAGTGAAGTGCATTGCCTATTGTTTTCTCTGTGACGATGGTACCTACTGTCTCCAAGTGTTTCTGGAGCTCTTTCCGAGTGGTCCTTGGCTCTTGATCTAGTCTTTTGACTATTCTTCTGACTCCCTGGTCAGAAAACTTGTGAGGAGCTCCTGTGCATGGCTGGTTGATGATGAAGTTATCTTGCTTCCATTTGTGGATAATGGCCCCAATGGTGCTTACTGGAGGATTCAGAAGTTCTGAAATACGTCTGTATCCGATTCCATCAATAAGGTTGCGAAGGTCTTGGGAGAACTCTTTGCTTTTACCCATCATGAGATGTTTCTTGTGTGTCACATTGGTAATGAAAAGCCTTTTTATAGACCATCAATTTACGACCCCAGCTGATATTAATTTGCACAGATAGAAGGTATAAATACTTACAGATTTCAGCTGGTTCCTTGCCTTACCTTGCCTTGGAGAACTGCTTTTTCTTAGTGTGTTCAATACTTTTTTCTGTGTCATTCCACTTTATTACACATAACTTTATTTATGAACTTTAATGTAGTGGATTCTTTATATTTCCGGATATCTTGAGTAAGTATTGACGTCTAGTGAAAATTTCATGGGTGTAGCCTCATTGGAAATATATTTACTGAAAAAAATGTTTATGCATTCAAAACTTATTTCCCCCACTGTATGTATGTTTGTATGTGTGTATATATATATATATATATATATATATATATATATATATATATATATATATATATATATACTTACACTGGCTCTTACACCTCTACTTTGTGCACTTTGCTCCTCTAGAACTCAATTAAAAATGTTGTATGGTAGCACTATGTGTATTGTTCTCCGCTTGTTATATCACTTTGCTTGTATTTCTTCATTTGTAAGTCGCTATAGATAAAAGAGCCTGCTAAATTAATAAATTTAAAATGTAAATGTCAAGATGGGATGGACATATATAATTATTAGAACATGAATTAATTTATATGGTCCTAAGATAGAAGTAATATACAGTACACAGCTAAAATATATTATACTGTTGTGTGTGTGTGTGTGTGTGTGTGTGTGTGTGTGTGTGCTTAGTTGATGGCATTCTTGTGTTTTACATATTTTGCGCATTTGTTTGGATTTGTTCTCTCAATTTGAGTCACTGTGAATGCTCTCTTTGTGATTAATTCAAATAATAAACACAAGTGTGTTAAGGTAATGACATACACAACTCATATAGAGTCTGAATAACAGATTTGTTTGATTTATTAAAATTCCCACAAAGAACATCATTGCAGTTAGTTAATTTTTAATATTTCTGCTCATTCAGCAACAATATTGAAACTGAAATAAACATAAATTCATCTCAAATACTAGCATCCAGTACAGACAGTATCCTGTTGTTAAGCAGACATAGTAATTCCTTCAATATAGGTAAATTGTATTACATTTCACAGATCTATTTATGGACATGCTAGCATTTGTGGAATGATTACAGTAGTTTTTTGTCTTTAACTCTATAAAATGTGTGGTTGCCACTAGGGGTGTAAAGCACAAAATTCAAATTCATATGATGATACTGTGGGTTATATTTCCATTTTCAACATTATGAAAGTGCAATAGTTTAAACATAACAATGACACAGTTTGTGTGACCTCTTAACAGTATATAATGAAAGAAAAGTTGTCCTTTAGAATTTACCAAAACTAAACATAACTAATTAAACAAGCGCTCTGGCCAACACTTCACATTTTTCAGAGGAGGGTGTGAGTGCTTGATTAAGTTTAAATGTTTATTACACCTCAAGCAATAAACACATTACAGTAACTGCTGTTTTGGGTTGGCTATGGCTCAGGTTGTAAAGTGGATTTTTAATCAAAGGGTTGGAGGTTTGATCCCCTGCCCACATGCCTCCACATGCTGAAGTGACCTTGGGCAAGACACTGAACCCCAAGTTGTCCAAATGGCAGGCTAGTGCCGTGAATGGCTGCTCTGCTGGCATTGGTGTGTGTGTGTGTATATGTGTGTGTGAATGAGAAACAGTGTAAAGCGCTTTGTAGACCGCTAAGGTTAAAAGGCGCAATATAAGCGCAGACCATCTGTTTTATAATGAATAGCCTACTTTATTATGCAGTCTGTTGAATGTAGTGTACATTATGAACTGGACACTAAGACAGTCTACATGAAGGGACAGAGCTGTTTTGTTATAGGAAGCTCAGGTCCTTCAATGTAATCAGGAGATGCAAACTGATAGATGCAAACTGACTCATTGGGACCAATCTGGACTCCCTGGAATCAGTTTTGGAAGACTTTCACCCCCTCCATGGACACCTTGTCATGCAGCAGAACACTTTCAGTGTCAGTCTGATCCAGCCATGCTACAGCAAAGGGCTGTACAGGAGATCCTTCATAACCACCGCCATCAGACTGTACAACTCGTTCACAATGTGTTAGCTGTGCAATAACAACATTTCCCCCTAATATTCCACCTCATTGTATTTATAATAAAAAAATTTTCCCTCATGGACACATTCTAATGTCTTATGATCATCACCTGCATTACAACCAATTTACTTACTTTTGTTGATACTTAGCATCTTAATTTTGTTAACTAAGTATGGATACTGTGATTTGTGCTGTCTGTGCATAGTCAGTGTTCTTGTCATTTCTGTTGTTTATAGTACTGCTGCAACAAAACAATTTCCTTCAGGAATCAATAAAGTACTTGTCCATCCATCAATTCATCTATCTATCCACAGTGCTGTGAAAAAAGGATTTCTTCTGTTTTTTGTAAATCTTTTACTGAATAGTTTTAGATCCTCAAATGAAATATAACATAAAACAAAGGCAACCTGAGTAAACACACAATAGTTTTTATTTATTTATTTATTTTACCGATGCAAAAAAGTTACCCAACACCTATCACCCATGTGAACAACTAATTGTCCCCTTAAACTTAAATCTGCTTTTTACAACTTTAGCAGTAATAACTGCAACAAATTCTTTTTGTGGAATTAGGGATTTGGTTTACGCCAGATGTATCGGTACCCCATCTTCAAAACAGCACCACTTTCGACATCAATCCACAGAACATTCTCCCAAAAGGTTTGAGAATCATCAAGGTGTGCTTTGGCAAAATTCAGACGAGCCTTAATGTTCTTCCTGGTTAGCAGAGGTTTTCACGTCGTCTCTCTTCCATGGATGCAATTTTTGTCCAGTGTCTTTCTGATAGTGAACGGTGACCTTTATTGATGTAAGAGAGGCCTGCAGGTCCTTTGATGTTGTCCTTGGCTCTTTTGAGACTTCCTGAATGAGTAGTAGCTGTGCTCTTGTAGGATTTTTGGAAAGTCGGCCACTTCTGGAAATGTTCTCTGCTGTGCCGAATTTTTCCATTTGGAGATAATGGATCTCACTCTGGTTCTTTGGCATCCCTGATGCTTTGAAGCGTTGTAACCCTTCCCAGACTGCTGTATTTCAATCACCTTCTTCCTCATCATTTCTGGAATTTCTTTCAATTTTGGCATAGTGTGTTACTGGCTAAGACCTCTAAAACAACTTCATGCTGATGAAAAAGTTCTGTTTAAGTGTTGATTTGATTGAAAAGGGTTTGCAGTAATCAGGCCTGGTTGCGTCTAGTCTAGCTGAACCCCATTATGAATGCAGTTTCATAGATTTGGGGAATTAGTAACTACAGGGCCAAATACATTTTCACACAGGCCCAGTGGGGATTGGATAACTCTTTTGCTTCAATAAATAACACTATCATTTAAAAACTGTATTTTGTGTTTACTCAGGTTGCAATTGTTTATCTTAGATTTAGTTTTAATTTCTAAAACAATTTAGTATGAGATATACACAAAAACAGAAGAAATTAGGATGGGCCAAAACTTTTTCACAGCATTGTATCAACAGTACCGGGGTTTTCCCTACCATAGAAAGGCTTAGGCGTGGTGGCTTGATCTCAAACTGGAAGGTAAACTGGCAAAAGCAACAGCCTGTAAATCAGCAATCTGTGTTTGGATGAACGTTTGTGTGATTGTTGTGTGACAGATGCCCATCATCAAGCAAATCTAACAGCTAATTGGATATTTCTTTGTACTGTCACCACGGGATGGTGGTTACAACTATCGACTCATTATTATTATTATTTTGTAACAAGTTGCAAACCAAGGTAAGCCTCAACAAAGAATAAATGAAGTATAAACTTTCCTTGTTATGGAGTAATTCTCGTGGATGTTAACAATAGCGAAAGCAGATAGAAAAAAGATAACTAATGAAGCCTATTTTACAACTAAGAAAATTGCTAAAGACAGCAAAGCTAGTTAGTGGACATAAAGATACCTTGACTGAACTAATGTTAGTGTCTAACATGGCTTGGTAACTGAAGACATTTAGGCTGTGTTCACACATACCATCTTTGTCTGATGTAAACTGCTGGTCAAAGTGTTTTTTCATTTAAAAAAAAAAAAAAAAAGGAAACAAAAATAACCAATAACACTGTTCCCAAAGTGCAGTTGAGCGAGTACCAAAAGCAGCTCAGGGTGTCTTTGAAAACACTGTCTACTCCATATGATTATTAGGTAAAACAGGTACTGAACACTTCAGAAAATAAATAAATATTGAAATAAATAAATAAAAATTCTGTCTGTCTCCATTATACCATTTGGTTGCATTTTCACAATATTTACATATGTATTTCAAAATGTTTATTCTTACTGTGTGTACATGTTAAGGTAATCCACATATATTTTCATTAAATCTCAAACATACTATTTGGTGAAATTAATAGACTTTTGACTACAAGTACAATAAGTGTTGCTAACCAAGGATAATGGTCGAAAACAACGTGAAAAAAAACTTTAAATAACTTAAAATTTCCTTTTAATAATTTAAAACCCCCAACCAAAACCCAGACAGCACCTAATGTACCCATCATGCAGACCCATTGAATCAAGAGCCTCATACAGAATGATAAAACACAATAAGCTGTATCATTACACCCCCAGTTGCCACACAAACATATCATAAATGATAGAGTTTTTATCACCAATATCCTATAGACTCAGGAGTTATATCCATTAGCATGAACACCATTATTAGAAAGGTTATTAGTTTAATCATTATGGGAGATTTTTTGTTGTTCTTTAAAAAATAAGGTTTCTTTCTTTAGTGTATATTTTAGTTTACAGAAAGCTGTTGTAGTAAAATAAAAAAACAGGTATGTTTTCCCTTGCTGTCACAGAAAGAATAAAAGGCTGCGTCCGAAATTGCGTACTACCCTACTACACAGTAGGCGAAAAGCAGTACACCGGAGGGGTAATGTGTCAGAATTCTCAGTAGGCGAGAAATACCCAGATGGCGTACTGCTTCCAGTGAGATTTTGCAGTATGCAACCGATGGACACTACATGAATACAACGGGACTGGTGTAGACGAGCTCAGACAAAAAAAAAATTTGGAAGACGGCTCTTTTTAAGTATTAAACCTTGGTGAAACAGGACTTGTTTAACAATACTCGAATAAATTGTTAACTTGTTGAAGGTTTAAACAAGAAAACAGTTGTCACAGTGTTTGAAACCTTTTTTGTGATCTCAATCATGCCTTAGCTGGCCAAGCTAACCACAACAAATTTACCTCAGCCGTTAACCCCGCCCACATTAAATTACTAATTCAGGTAACTTTTCTGATGTGCATTTTGCCGTTTGTGCAGTTGCTTTAATCTGGTTGTCCCATTAAGATTTTTGTGTTTATGATGAACACGAGGTCACATGAGAACGCCAACATGGAGGATGTAGTATGAGATTGTACCCGTACTACTGTAGCTCAGGTGGTAGGGCGGGTTGTCCACTAATCATAGGGTTGGCGGTTCGATTCCCGGCCCACATGACTCCACATGACGAAGTGAACCCCAAGTTGCTCCTGATGGCAAGTTAGCGCCTTGCATGGCAGCTCTGCTACCACTGGTGTGTAGGTGTGTGTGAATGGATTAATGAGACACAGTGTAAAGTGCTTTGGATAAAATCGCTATATAAGTGCACCATTTACACACATGTACTAATTAGTACATACAGTTTCAATGGCCGTGCAGTAGGCACTGCATTGAATGCAGTACGTACTGTCACAGTATGCAATTTCAGACACAGCCAAAGTGTTAACATTTTATTAAACTATATTTTGCAATTTCAAGTTTTGGTTAAAGTATAAAGCATATGGCCTTGCAGATATGTCCATATTCACTGACATTTCACTCAAAAAATAGTATTACTGAGTGGTGTGTAATTTTGCCAGTACTTTTCACTTTTTACTGTACTTTTACTTCAAGTTTTACTTTTAATACTACTTTCGCTAATGCTATCACTTAACCTATATTCACTGATTAAGGAAAAAGTTGGTGATGATGAATGATCACTTTCAAAGGCAGCATTTGCTTGACAGGCTGCAGGATGCTGTAGTTTATTTGGGCTTGGTACCTGTGGGTCTGCCACCTTGTGGCTTAAATAATTTCTTACATCCCATGATGCCACACAGAGCATCCCACCTCCACAAATACTGAAAATAGCTGATGAGAAAGAGATGTACACAGCCAGGCCGATCTCATATTTCATCCCAACAGTAGAAAAGGGATCATAAGCATCTTTTATGACATCACAGGTTGTCCAGGATGTAGTGATAAGGCAGAAAAGGCCAGCCAGGACAAAACATGAACCTCCACTCACAGCTATGGAGCCCTTGGCATGGGACTGTTGGGCGCAGCGGGTACATTTCATGCCCACAGCTGAAACTATAGCGGCTAAAATCGAGGTGGTGCTGGACAGTACCATTAAAATCCGAGCAGCCAGCAGATCTTTGGGTAGAGAAAGCATTGATCGATGGAATTCACACTGATAAATGCCAGCTGTGTGGCTAACACACTCCATCCATAGACCTTTCATATAGTATGATGCGGTGAGAAAATTGGTGCTAAAATAAGCTGTTTGGCGCCAGTGAGGAAGCACCGTTGAAGTCAGAGTGCCGACCAGGCCCAGGAGACCCAGGAAGAAGCCTAGGAACTGTTGTGCCATAATTCCCATCACTGCTGTGTAAAGTTTAGTGACATTAATTGAAAAAATGTTAAAACTGTTAAAAGTTCAGTTCCCTGCCAAGCCTGTGTTCAGTCAATCTTATCCATTACTGACTGCATGTCAAAGTGACTCAAGTGATAAACCTCAGGTGTTTTTGTCCTCATGTGGGTAGGAACAGTAACTAACCACAAAACCTGTAAGGCAGAGAAAAAAATATTAAATGCACAGAAGGGTGTTCATTTTATTCTTCAAAGCACTCAAAAGAAATGTACATAATAATATATGAAAATAAGTTTTTGGTGATCAGTGGATTTCATTGCAATGTTAGTTTAGGACCAAATTCTGTTTAATAATCCTGTCCAAATCCCCTAGAAAATGGAAATGACTATACTCCGTAAAAACAGGCTAAAATATGTTAAAACCAATAAGATTAATAAATCACATTTGAGGCCTATGAGCTTTCTAATGCACCATTCAGTACACAAGAAAATCACCAGCCTGCTTAATAACCTGCTTAAATAATAGTACGATAATAAACCTCATCTTTAGCTCACAAAACTATTTACACCATCATGAATCTCCCTACGTGCACAGTCTCATTATCATTCATGTCAACACACACAGTACACAATAGTCCAATAGTCTACCATAAATAAGCTCATGAGTGGGCTACACATGTGCCACTGTGGGCAGTTTCCTAGTTTGCCCATATGGGTAAACAAATCGGTAAAAAATCGGATTAAACAAAGGTTTAATACCGAGACAAAAAAGGCATTATCGAGCCAGAGTCATGTTGAGGCTCTCTGAAGCCGTGATTTAGATGTGAAAATCTCCATATAATCCTCACAGTGAAAAACAGAATACAAACAACCCATTGTGTCCAACATGGACATACCAAAGCAAAAATGGACTTTCTGCAAGACTTAGAGAACATGCTGATTATAAATAGCTTGGTTTTCTTTAGCACATGCATACTGAAACTATTATCTGGATGGTGCCTTATTAATTAGACCAAAGAATATGGTAAAATTATGATAAAATATGGGTGGGGACATCATTAATGCCATAAAATATGCTTGGTGTTATAACAACAGTCCAACAGAACAGTAAAAAGCAAACAACATAATAATATAGTGTACACAATAAATAATTGTTGAAAAACAATTACATAAAATGATGCAAATAATACAGGTTAGTAATACACCTACTCTACAGTAATGATACTAAATATAATAAGATTATATAGCTCTTACCAGTAACGTAGCCGGTGGGGACAGATGTAGAGTGTATCCACCTCTCACTGAATGCACTCTGTAACATCACCAGCTACTTTCTGTACTGTTGTGCTTTTCTCTTTAGATAAACAAATTATTGTGCTTTTGTTCGTTTCATTCATTCCACAGCTAGGCGGAAGAGCCACGCCAACGTTGCCATTTGAAAGAAAGGCTCTGCCTGGACTATCAATGCCCATTTATTTTCATTGCCGCCCACTGAACAATGCTGTACTGGGCTATACCTTTCACTGATGTGATTGATATGCTTTGGGTTATAAAACCTCACGATAAGAAGAAACCTACTCAGTGCTTCAATCATGAATAACATGTTTGGTTTAGATTACTGTACAATATCACATTAAAAAAATAAAATAAAGTAAAATAAATAAAATTTAAAAAAAAAAAAAAATCTGTGTATGAAACTTCGCTGAATTCTGGTGGACCTGTGACATTTTTTAAACAAATAAACAGAGAAGCTTTAACAACACCCCCCCCCCCCCCCCCCCCCCCCACTGAGGATGTCAAAAGGGACACTGCCAAGAGAAATTCCCTAAGCTGGAGCATTGGCAAGAGCAAAAACTCAACAAAAAAAAGTTAATTTTCTATTCAATAATCTGAATTCTAGACTAAAAGTCTATAAGGTTATGTTTCACAATAAGGATATCAACAGGCTAATTAGCACACACTTAGTTAGCATGTGTATAATGTCTTCTTGGTAAAGGAAATGGGTAGGTAGTCAAGAGCCAATCATTAAAGACAAACATGAGGCTTGTAGACTGCAGGTGCAGAAACATGTTTTTTATCTAAGGTTTCTGGGTTCAGTAAAATAAATTTACCAGCCATCCAGTCTTTGATATGCCTAATACAGCAACACAGTATATTAAGTATAAACTTCATATTTTTAAAAAAGCCTGGCTGTTTTCAGCACTGCAGGGGAAGTTAAGGTTTCTGAGTAATATCTTCTAAAGGCAGCACTTATGAAGGACCCAAGACTTAATTTATAATTTAAACATTTTAGGCCAGGCAAAATAGTTTTATGGTCTATGTTCTGTTTTTGTCAAGAGTCAGGGATGTGGGTTTCACTTATGTATTTAAACAGAGAATATGTGTGTCGATTACAATAATTATACCACAGCACAGCTGAATTCTAAAATCAGAAGGTGTTAATTAATTTCCGCTGGCAGCACTACTGTTCCCCTTCAAAATTACTGGAACAGTAAGGCCAATTCAGTTGTTTTTGCTGTAGACTGAAGACATTTGGGTTTGAGATCAAAAGATGAATATGAGAAGAGAACTTAGAATTTCAGCTTTTATTTCCTGGTATTTATATATAGTTGGTTTAACAACATAGAACATAGCACATTTTGTATCAGACCACCCAATTTGTAGGCAAGCAAAAATATTGGAACATGACGTGTTTCATATGGAATTAAGGTGTACCTATGGAATTAAATTTGTGCCAAAAGTATTTAATGTAAATTTTCAAGGAATGAACAGAACTATACAATGAGAAAGAAGAAAAACACTTTGAGAAAGATTTGGATGGACAGCTCCCTGATCAGAAAGTAGGGTGGTCTGTGGTCATTAAAAATCCCCAGGACACTTCTCGTAAAAAGAGTAGGGGTATAACCCCGGTGTCATGCCGAAATTCCCCCATTGGCCCTTATCTATCATGACCCCCTAATAATCTCCATCCCTGAACTGGCTACATCACTTTCCTCTCTTCTCCAATAGCTGGTGTGTGGTGGGCGTTCTGGCTCACTATGGCTGCCGTCGCAACATCCAGGTGGATGCTACACACTGGTGGTGGTTGAGGAGATTTTCCCCCATACAATGTAAAGTGCTTTGAGTGTCTAGAAAAGTATTATATGAAATCTAAATCTAAGGAATTAGAGACTTCAGTGTTGCAAATTTTGGATAGTGTTCTGGAAGCGGTTCTTTGTATAGAATATTGAATATTGAATTTTGTAGTGGAAATTACTTACTTAATCAGTATATTAGTTAAATTAATATTTCAGGTTTGGGTAGTCTCATACAACTATTTTTTCGAAATGAGCTCTCAGGAGCAGCATGAAGTGTCATCATGATTGTCATCATCAACGTCATCATCCTCCTCCTCAGCTGGACACTCATGCTGCCACTCCAAATCTCACAAGCCAATGAAATTAAATCACTGTTAAGCCCCACCCACAGGAGAGATTTGTGCCAGAATGGCAAACGTAAACTTGCAGTGTGTAAATGTAAAGTTTGAAAGCATAAATGAGAAGTCTAGCATTCATAAACCATGAGTGGTGAAAAAGCTTAGAAAGCTGTTAACAAACAATGCTGTTTATTTGAAGACCATGTTACTTTTTTGCCACTGATCTTTCATATTCCCAACAGTTTTCCAGTACCTTTTTAACTGGATGAATTTCTTCATGCCCTTTTACATTGATCCAATAAATCATTCTTGTTTCTCCTATGAACCTCTAGAGGCATTTCCCCCAACTCCACTTGAATTGATGACACTGGAGATGTTCTAAATGCTCCGCAACTTGAAGCTGGAGCTTGAACTTCTTCAATCTTTTTAAGCCATGCTGCAGACGCAGAACTGTATATCAAACTCCTGTAGTCTATTGCAGAACTAATCAATGCATTATAAATTCTTCTTAGTGATTGCCTACTAGCTTCCCATCCGGCACCAGTCAAGCACCTCATTACGTTTATTCCATTTTTGCATTTGTCTACTAACTTGCTTGTGTACACCAAATGTCAATTTTGAGTCCATCCACATACCAAAAATCTAATTACTGATACTTGTTACAGCTCTTGTCAGATTTGTTCATGTGTTTTGCACTTCACGGCCACCATAGTTTTCCTCTTTTTGTGAAACAAATGACCTGCTAGTGAGAACCAAAAACCCCATGTATTTGCCCAACGCTCAACCTTGTTTACTGCCCCCTGCAGGCTCTTCACTACATAAGCCTCATTTCTTCCCCTCTTCCATAATGCACCGTCATCTGCGTACTATGATCTGCCTACTCCCATGTCTATTTGTGAATAAATATCATTAATCATTATATTACACAATATTGGACTGCATACACTACATAGGGGAGTTCCATTTTCTATATACTCGTGAATACGAAGTCCCAACAATTACTTTTTGGTTCTATAGAATAAAAAAATATTTGATCCAATCATCTTTTCTGAAATTCCCATTTTATCTAGTTTTATTAGCAAACCCTGCTTCCACAACATATCGTATGCCTTTTCTATATAGAAAAATACTCCAACTATTACCTCTTTATTCACTTGAGCCTTTCTTATTGCCGCCTCCAAACTAATTGCAGAATCCACTGTATTCCTCCGTGTCTTGAAACCACTCTGGTATTGGGAAAATAACCCTTTTTCCTCAATAAAATACATCAATCTTGACACTACCATTAGTTCCATAAGACTGTATAGGTTTGAGGTCAGTGCTATAGGCCTATAACTGCTTGGTTGAGACTGATCTTTCCCCTGGTTTAACAATCAGCACTATAATCCCGTTTCCACACAGACAGTAATTTCCCTGTTTCCCATATTTTATTAAACAAACCCAGTATTGTCTTTAATGATGTTTCTGATTATTTTTCCGACTTTCTTTATGCCAATTACTTCTTCTGCTGCTCTCCATATCACTTCACTTATTTTTGTATTAAATTCATCTACATCCTCCATTTTATCGAAAAACCCTTCCACGTTATTTATTTATTTATTTATTTTACCAATCTCATTAATTTAATCGAAATTAGCCTTTTTAAACTTTCATCTTTCCATTCTCTCTACCTTCCCTTTTTGAATATCAATCCCCATTTGACAGCAAATTGGAAAATTATCACTTCCTATATTGCTTTGAGTCAATACTTTTCATGTACTCTTCCTTGCTAAATTCACTGCCTGAGCTGTTCAGATGCCCTACCTCTGGATGGAGCTCTCATCTACTCCAATTCCAGATGGACACACTCACTGTGGTTGCTGCGACTACGGTTGCTTCTAAGGCCCCAGGACTGAAATTACAACATGCAGTTTTGCACTCGGGTCTCCTTTGAACAGTAGACTAGTTCAACAAACAAACTAATGAACTTTCCTTTACTTTTACACTATCTGTTGTTACCCAGATGAGGACGGGTTCCCTTCTAAGTCTGGTTCCTCCCAAGGTTTCTTCCTCATAACATCTTAGGGAGTTTTTAACCTTGCCACTGTCGCCACCGTCTTGCTCAATAGGAATAAATTCACACAATTAAAATCTGTATCCTGTGTTTATATATTTCTGTAAAGCTGCTTTGAGACAATGCCCATTGTAAAAAGCGCTATACAAATAAATTTGAATTGAATCCAACATTAAATCTATCACAGAAACCTTTCCACAACCTATATCTATTATTGTGCCTGACTCATCATTTATACACACTAACCCTCTCAAATCTAGCAGTTCCTCCATTACCAACCCATTATGATCCGTGTTTTCACTCCCCCACAATGTACTGTGTGCATTAAAATCTCCACACCACAGCCTGGGAAGCAAGAATAAGGTGAATTATATTTGTAAAACAGTGCAGTCTGGAATATTATATCTTACATATTTTCTATTCTTATAAACATAATTCAAAGTTGTTACATAAATGTACAATTAAAGGTTTAGTCTAATTACATTGAATAATTTAAATGACATATGTACATAAATACTAATCATACGTCAAAATATTGCTATATCTGGCTGAATTATAAAAGCCAGACGTGGTACTAAATGAAGAGCCGTTTGCGAGCCGAAAGAGCCGGCTCTTATTGCTGAGCTGAGCCAAATGATCTGGCTCAATAAAAAGAGCTGGAACAACCATCACTATTCTAAATGTCGCCAAATGACGTCATGGATCTCTGTTCTGTTCAAGTGTTTTCAAATAATCTTCATTCTTCATGTAACACGTTTTGATACACAAATAATCATAGCAATTAAATTAATTAGCAAATAGGTCCATGAGGTCATTTGGTTGTGAAGGATATCAGCAGACCCTGCTCCAAAAATATTTACCTTACAAATTCTATACTGTCTTTATGTTGTCTGTGTTATAAAAAAGCATGTATTAAATGTATTAAAATGGAGAATGTTATCACGCACATATACTACAACACAACATTCAGTCGATGCATGGATTGCGCATGGCCGAGCAGTGTGGCGGAAAGATCCTCCTATTATTCTGTGTTGCATTAACTTACATAATTATAATAATAATAATAATAATAATAATAATAATAATAATAATTTGGCACTCAGACAGGAGGCGGCATTGTTAACTTAAAGGAACTGGCTCTTAGAACCGACTCGTTCGGGAACGACACATCAGTAATTTTTAGACGTTTTTGAGAATGCGTTAGCTACCTTCCTCTGAAACGTTATTTTTAAAGCTGCTAGCATTTCTCTGATCTCGGTTTCTGGAATGGGAAACTCCTGGTTTTCCCAAATAGATACAAGAACAGAGTTAGTACAGTGAACAGAGTTAGTATGTAAACCCGCTTCAGTAGTAGGTTCTATAATTGCTCGTGTAATAGAAGAAGAGGAAGGCGCGAGGCGCGCTCCCGCGTGAGCAGTATAAATCAGTAACCTGGCGGTTTTGCTATAGTTTCTGTGGTTTTGAGGCACTTTGCTGTTTTTTTTTTTAAATAAAAAAAAAGCCGAAGCTAACAAACACAGTAAAACAGCAGTTTAGTGAGTGATTTTCCATTATTATATGTAGTCTGTTTATTTAATTATGTCACAAAATTTTAAAGCGACAGTCGAGGCTTAGGTGAACCAGCTAACACTGAACAGAATCTGTCACTGCTAGCTAGCTAGCATGGCTCAAGAATGAACATTCAATATGTTAGCTAATGGCTACAAATTCGACCAAGTGACACTTTTTTGTTCCTGTTTAATAAAATAGGTTGGATTATGAAGAAATTTACCTCAACTTCTATAACTTCTACGGTGCGTAGAAGCTCTAGACGGCGCCAATGTGCCGTTAAACGTTACTGCAGTAACACCAAAAGCCAACGGATGTCCAGTCAGGGATTCTTCCAGAAGCTGCCAGCTGAGGTGTTTGACTTAATATTAGACTACCTGTCAGGTAAGTACGTTTTCACCAGGAGGGAACCCACTGTCTCCCTACCTGACCGACGGTTTACAATTAATACGTGCGTGAAGGTATTAATTGTAAACGCTTAACTGCATAAACGCTTCGTTTGTGCTGCTTCGGATTTGGAGATATTAAAAGAATATTTATAGGTCATTCTGGGGTCATCCCCCATGCTCCAAGTTCATTCAAAATAGTCTCGATCGTTTGTGCTGGTTTGTGCCGACAAAAGTTTCGTTTGTGCTGCTTCCGTTGATAAAATATTAGACATTGACTTATTATTAGACATTGACTTATTATTAGACATTGACTTATAGGCGCAAATCTCCTCGGTGTGAGCACACTTTTAGAGTCGAACTGCAGAAGACTTTTTCAAGAGAAATCATATCATCATTTGTTCAATAAACAATTCTCTTTACTTCATTCACTGGTCTCTCACGATTGAACTTTTCATTTATTTACAAGGAGAATAATCTGTTACACTTCACTCCCACCACTAGGTGTGACACTTCTGTTCAAGATGCTCTTGTGGAAATTAGTGTTGTTAGTATAGGAAAAGTCGACACAGTTACTAAATCAAAATTCTGGCCAGTGTAAGTACAATTTTTTAACACTGTCAGTTAGAATATTATTAGTTAACTTTAATCATAATGGTACAACATTCAAAGAGCTAAGATTGTCAAAGTTTCTTGAACAGAAAACTCATTGTTAATACTAGTATGGCTAATGGAGCTATGAAATGCAAATTACAGCTGCACAATGGTACCCATGTTAGTTTTTTGAATACGTTGTGCATCTAAGGGTCAACATTACCATATTGGTCCTAATATAAGATATAATATCCTTATATATTATTACTATATTTTCCTTGTATTCTGGCAAATACAGTAATACATGAAAACAAGTTTACAGTGTATGACATTTTTTGCATCAGGATTATTTCAGTGGGTAATTATGTTTTGCTTATGCCAGATGCCCAAGAAAGCAGCGGTCAACAGGGATTCAATTTTCACAGTCCTCTGTTCATCAAAAGACACCATAGTCCAAAATGGCAACATAGCTACTCCTAATCAGAGCATCTGGACAGAGCTTAGTGAGCAGCTAGAAAACAAGATCACTGCAAAGGCTCTATATACTTTTGTTAAATTGAACAGACACAACATCTGGACTGCTTTAGGATTTATTTATGAAAGTGATCATGAAACAAGTGGCAGTAGTGATGACACTGATTTTGAGCCAGGGCCCTTTCCCCAAGACCAAAAGATTGCTGGACTTTTGATCTTCAAGTTCCATTTCAGAAATGGATTGAATTCATGCCCGAAACATTTAAATATGAAAACAAGTTCTCTAAAACACAAAAAAAGGGAATACACAATTTTGAAGCCTGGCATCTGGACACGTGATAAATCATCACATTTGGGAAGAAGCGAAAAGCCCCTGTACATTTGTCTTTAAAAGAGCCAAGGTCTATCCATCAGTAACAGAGAAATTCCTAGAAATCAGAGGCAATTGTAAGGAATGTCATGGCCACATTCACATAAAATGTGACAGAGAGCCTGAAATGAACAGCCCAATGGTGCTCAATTGTTTAATTAAAAACGCTGATGACTCCCTGCACACTGGATGTTCAAAGCGTCCGATGTCTGGTAACTTGTGTGTGCATATAGCCAAAGAACTGTGTGAGGCAACAAAGCTGATGGATTTTGGAGCTCCTGAGCCAAGCCATCTTCCTAATTTGGCCACCCTGCGCAAAGCAAAGCAAGAGAGAAATGACTTAGAATTAGGTGACTGTCCGTCACAGTGTCCCTCTGCATTCAAGACAGACTCTACCTCAGGAAAAGTGCTCTGTGCAGGGAAAGTTTCTCACAGTTACAGTCTGGGAGAATTTCTGTGGATTGACACTGACCTGGGAAGCACCTCCACAGAATTTTCTTTGTGTGAATTTCCCTCCAATCTGATGCTCCAAGGAGAGAGATTTACTTTAAGGGCAGTCATTGCTTTCAGAGGAGGCTTAACCCAGGATGCTCTTGGACATTATGTGGCCTACTGCAGGAGGTCTCCATGTGTCTGGGAGATGTATGATGACCTGAGAAGTGGAGTGACAGGAATGTCATAAAAAACAAAATATGCCCACATGCTGTGTTATACACAAAAGACTGATTGCATTGTTTAAATTTAAATACTTTCACAAATTCAAGTATTTTTGTTCTAAGTGTTTTTAAGTTTAAGTTTTTAAAGGTCCATTATTTGCGTCGAAGGATGTTTGATAGTTCACAGTAATTCAATTTAACGAGTAAAATCATTTTAGCTTAAATCTTAATTTATTGAGTCATTTAAGTCATTAAGTTTCCACATACATACACACACACACACATATACATTATATATATATATATATATATATATATATATATATATATATACACACACACACACACACACGGCCTATGTATGTATAAACAGAGCTACAGCAAACAGATTATGGTGCGTGTATTATTTATGACAATGTTAATATTACGACTGTTATTCTCATAACAACATATACAGTAACAAGTAAAAACACTTACCTTGGAGTTCGTGTTACATTTCACACATCCTGTGATCCGCTGTGTCCCTTGAAATTTGAAAACGCACAGTGGATAGGTAACAATTACGTGAATGCGACTATTTAATGTGATTTGTTGTTTGGATTTTACCGTGTTACTTCAACTGTATTGTTAAAATAAAAAAAGACAGTCGGCAAAAACCGGCACAAACGATTGAGACTATTTCGGGTTAATTTGGAGCATGTGTGGGGCTAGTAACGTAAGCTCATAGAACTTATTGCCTAATATTTTATAAACGGAAGCAGCACAAACGAAACTTTTGTCGGCACAAACGAAGCACAAACGATTGAGACTATTTCGGGTGAATTTGGAGCATGTGGGGGGCTGAGTGACCCCAGAATGACCTATAAATATTCTTTTAATATCTCCAGAACCGAAGCAGCACAAACGAAGCGTTTATCGGCACAAACCAGCACAAACGAAGCACAAACAAACAAGCCTATTTGGAGTGAACTTGGAGCATGTGGGGGGCTGGTGACGTCACCGAAACATAATTAAATGCCTAATATTTTAAAAACGGAAGCAGCACAAACGAAATTTTTTACGGCACAAACCAGCACAAACGAAGCACAAACGATTGAGACTATTTTGAATGAACTTGGAGCATGTGTGGGGCTGGTGACGTCACCGCACCAAAATTAAATGCCTAATATTTTAAAAACAAAAGCAGCACAAATGAAACTTTTATCAGCACAAACCAGCACAAACGAAGCACAAACGATTGAGACTATTTCGGATTAATTTGGAGCATGTGGGGGCAGCTGAGTGACCCCAGAATGACCTTTGAATATTCTTTTAATATCTCCTGAACCAAAGCAGCACAAACGAAAATTTTTACAGCACAAACGATTGAGACTGTTTTGCTGACGTTTTGCGTTGGTGGGGGAGCCAAGGCCTGTTCACACCTGGAGGTTTTTTTTTCAGCGTAGGTCCATTTTTTCTACGTGTTTTTTTTTGTGTGTGTGTGTGTGTGTTCACACCCACGCGTTAAACACGTGAGATGCGCTGAATGAAAGCGCACATTCACTCCCCGACGGCGTTAATTCAAAAACACAAATACTCCGGTACTCAAGGTGGCGCTGCACAACGTTCTGTTTCTGACACCCACTTATCACCAAGAAGAAGAAGAGAGCCAGTATTTACATGGTTGCTAAAAGCCTTTCACATACTTTTTTTTTTTTGCAAACTGGCTAACAGAAAATTGATTTTTCAAGTATGGAGGACCAAATCTGCAGAAATTAAAAGTAAATAAATAAATAAATGTATAAATAAATAGATAGTTAAGCATGGTGGCTTAGTGGTTAGCACATTTGCTTCACACCCCCAGGGTTAGAGGTTCACTGTGTGTGTGCGGAGTTTGCATGGTCTCCCTGTACTGCAGGGGTTTCCTCCGGGTACTCCGGTTTCCTCCCCCAGTCCAAAGGCATGCGTGGTAGGCTGATTGGCATGTTCAAAGTGTCCATGGTGTGTGAATGTGTATGTGATAGTTGGCTAATTATTTGGATTTCCGTTCCACCTTAAAAGATGA
Organism: Ictalurus furcatus; assembly: GCF_023375685.1. Lineage (NCBI taxonomy): Eukaryota > Metazoa > Chordata > Actinopteri > Siluriformes > Ictaluridae > Ictalurus > Ictalurus furcatus. Next base: position 5,918,280 of record NC_071260.1, on the reverse strand, counting down.
ACGGTGAGCATTAAAGATGAAGGAGCTTCGTATTTCATTACAAAAATATTACTATTGTATATGAGAACATGTTTAATCTATTGTATAAATACTCAAAATTAAGAAATTTTGCTGTAGGACATTTACTGCAGACATTGTCAAAACATCTAAAAAATCTAAATAAAAAAGTATAATATAAAAAAATACTTAGTATAAAGATACTTTCATCGGTAATATTTATTAATGAGTGTTCATGAATTTAGATTCTTGAGTGGAGTTTGGGCTACAATATGTAAAATGCCCAATTTCACTGTTCATTAATAATATCTAACATGCTAACATAGGCTACTTTGCGCCACTACAAGCTATTTTTAACTCGACCATTATTTGCCTTAAATGACTGTTGTTGTTTTTTTCATGAGTGTTATATGTTTAAATGCTTTATTATTTAAAAGGTTGTCTAGTGGCAAACAGTCCCGTCAGGATTTTGCAATCTCAGAATTTAATGCAAAATGAAGGAAACTCCACCATATTTCCAAGAGCTTGCAGTTTTTCAAAATTACAGCAGATGTTCCGCAGATTTGTGCCAAAACGCCTGTGACGTCATCACAACGCGCATTTAGCGAAAGGCGTCTTCAATTCATGTGCGTTGAACATGAGTACAGCTAAAAGGTCTCATTTATCAACAAACATCACTGTGAAAGACTATCTATTAACTCTGTGTTTTCTGAAAAAAAAAGCACAAAAAACTCTGCAAGTTGCATTACAAATTTAGAAAAAATCCGCAGCAAATCCAATAATTTATGTCCGCAACAATCACAAAAAAACTCAGTGATATCCTGTATGGACAGGGCAAACAACTACAAAAAACACTACAGAATGAACAAATTGTTACACAGCAAATTCAGAGGTTCCCAGTAAAAAAAAAAATGAGGGTATCTGATTTGATTTTCGATAGTCTGCTAAATTGTGCTTCACAAATGAGAGCCAGATTCTTGATATGCCTTGGAAACACAGAAAAAAAAGCCCATAGCAAATAGCTATAGTTGAAGACAATGTTGAAGTCAAAGTCTCAGGGCTATCCGATTTTTGAGACATTCTGAGAGAGAGGAGATGGTGGTATAGGAATTAGGCAGAAAGTGCAACTTGCCTGCATCTGATAATCTCAAACGCCAAGTTCACAGGGCCATTATTAAAAAATGCTACAGTAAAATGTCTTCATACTGAGTATTTTTACAGTAGATTGTAATCAACTGTATATAGATTATGTATATAGATCAAGCCATCTACTGTAACGGTCAAGTATTTCAAGTATTTTCTACCCCTAGCCAGTTCAGGTATTTCATGTGTTCCAGCTCACGCATACCTGGTACAAGTAATGAAGCTCTTGATTAGTTGCATCAGGTGTGCTTGAGATAACACTTGTTTTACATATTTGTGCTGTTGTGAGGGATTCTATTCAGGGGGTTGAATTATTTTGAGACTGGAGAAATCATTATAAGTTGCATTTTCAGTTGAATTTGGGGAAATCACTTGAAGCGTTTGTTGTGGTGAACTAATTCAACTGTTTTTGTTTGATTTATTCATTGCAAACAGCTGAAAGTCTGTAAATTTTGACAATAAACCTGATTTGCAATGGGGGTTGAATAATTTTGATTGTAACTGTGTGTGTGTGTGCATATATATATACATATATATATATATATATACATATATATATATATATATATATATATATATATATATATATATATGTATAAATAATACATGCAAATTATATGATTTGTAGTTGATGAAATTGAACTTTGTTAGTCTTCTTATGTGTAAATTTATACACTCAGGATACAAACGTTTTTCCGAATTTACAGGATTTTCGTGAATAATACTCCTCCTTCATGTAAATACTGCTACAAATGATTCACGAATCAATCTGTTCATATCCAGCTTGATAAATGAGGCTCATCTGATGCAAGAACATTGCCTAATTTATGATTTTTTTTTATTTGAAAGCTTTCCATATTTTTTTTTCTAGCTGTAGAAGCCAGTGTTTTCAGCATGGTATCAAAAAGCATCAATAACTGCATAGTGAGGCACCTGTCCACTTCGGCCTGGAGGAACCAGATGATTTTGCAGAAGTTTCACTGCACATCACCCAAAGCTGAAGACTTGAACACAATACTTGATCATTTCAGATCCCTTGGTATGATTTCAGGTTTTTTCAGCCAAAGCAGTTTTGCATGTGGTAAAATTTAGTGTTCTTAATAACACATCATTACACTATTTCCAGGGTAATATCATATTGCTTTCTTCACAGGTTTACTGTTCAAGAGATGCACTCTGTTACTACCAACCAACGAAAGACTGAAGTTTATTTATAACACCTTTTCACAGGTAGGGTCAAATATATACACTCAGTGAAATAGTCCTTCAGAAATGTTGCAGTGAATTTCAGCAAAAACAAGTGCAAATAAGATCTAGAAAGGCAACCATCTACCAAATAGCAACATTTTTTAAATGTTGGTCACTCAAAAGAGGTTATCAGTATTTCAACTGAACTTAAAATATATGGAGTTGTGAATGAGGAGCTTTGTTGACTTGATGCCAAAACTCCTGCTTCACTGCTGCTCACTTCCGGTGTAAAATTTTAGCTGTGCAGAGATTACAAACTGCAGTTTTGTCGTCATTCCACACAAGAGACATCATCTTTACCCAGCACGAAATCGATGTGTTTTCCCACCCTCTTTTTATTGACAGGATATAATCGGCCCTGATCATCGGATGTTTTTAAACTGTCGCCTGATTGCCGATAGCAGGAAAAATAGCCTTTATCGGCCGATACATCGATGCATCTCTAATTTCAATCACCTTCTTTTTCATCATTTCTGGAATTTATCGTGGGGGGGGAGGGGGGGGGCAGTTGGTACTGGATAACTTTTTTGCTTCAATAAAAATGCCATTATGTTAAGAAATTTAACCATAATGCAAATGTTAAAAAATCATGAAGATGAGCTTATTACACAAATAGAACATGTCCAGATGGCACAAACCACAACAAAATACACAAAATATATATCAAAATGGCACAAAATGAAATAACAAATTTGAAAAGCATGAAACTCTTAACTCCAAAATGTGCAATTTCACAAATAAAAAGTTTACTTACTAATCTCATTTAGCCTTTACTGAAATCAGCACCAGAACCCTGTTAGCATTGTCACATTTTCCACCTCCTATGAGATGGACGTGGCATTGGATTTTAGGAGGCAAAAACTATACTTACAACAAATATGAAAGTGCAAAATATAAACTAATATATGTACAACATGAACAAATGTGCAAAAACCTGAATAAAAAAAAGAGTGTCTAGAGTGTCTAGAGTCTAGTGCGCATCGATGAGCTCTTTAACATCATCCCCACTCAGTAACACAAAGATGGTCAAATATAGTACACAGGAACACATCACAAGACCTGCATTTGTAAATAGTCTCGCTGTACTTCTTCCTTTGAAGGCAGTACACACTGTTTTCTCCCAGCTGAGGCTTTGTCTCTCTTGGCAGAGGTTGAGGTGTTTACAATTGTCACTGGATAGCATGGCCTCTTCTCTGCCACCCGTGACATGTCACTGACTGCTGCAGCCTCCACTGGCTCAGACACGTTGAACCTTGTAGCTACTTTCTTTCATTGATGGCCAGGTTCTGGTGAGGCTGGTAGTATATCCTGCATGTCAGTAAGAGCTGCTTCCTGGTGGGCTTCACATTAAAAAGCCAATCATAGACAGTGGTGCCTTGTAGCCGGGCATTCTGCTCATCATCTTTGACGTTGCTCTTGTACAAGATCCAGAATATTGCCTTGAATCTGTAGAATGCCAGGACAGAGTTGGGAATGGAAAATGATTATTCTTTTATTATTCTAATATTATTCTTTCGCCACAAATCTCAAACTCTTGATGGCTTTATTAGGCCACAGTAAAATACTAGACCCAGGAATTTGCATATCTTCAGGCTAGTTACAGGACTCTATAGTGTCTTACATATCCTTCAGCTTTTACTCTGCATATAGGTTTGTGTTGTTGCTGAGACTGTGGCTATACCAAAAAAAATAACTAGAATAGCTCTAGAGAAGTGTGCTGCTGGTGTCTACCAAGCTGTTCCCCAGGAGTGTGGGCAGGAGAAAAGTGATGTATAGGAGGCCCACCATCCTCGTTAATATTGTGTCACCTGTCCTGTTCAGGTTGTGTTGTAGGTGCAGGAGCACTGGCTCTCCTAATGGCTTAAATGGGTGACACATGTGTGACCCCTCTTCTCTGACTTCACTGGGGGTAGATGGAGCTGTCAGTTTTGCAGTGGAAACCTCCATGTGATACGGTGGAGAAGGCCTCAGGAGTGTGGGGAGGATCAGGAGCATTTTCTTCTTCTCTGTAACAATAAATAATCATGAATACAAAATACATTAAGTTACAAAAATAACAATCACCCATAGTAAATGCTTAATTGCCTTTTATATTTATATTATAACAATAATAATTCTATATTTCTATTTAGCTATCAAAGAACACATGCTGGTGCATTTGCTGTTGTTTATTATTATAAAAAAAATGCAGTGCCATGCTACATATGAAAAAAAGTGGAAAAATGTAGTTCATTCTACATGCAAAAATGGATTCACATACTACCTGCAAACAAGACATTTCCACACTACAAGCAAAAATTAAAAATAGAAAGCACCATAATTTACGTACTTTTCAAGAACCGTGTACACTTCGTGCTGGAATGCTCCTCGGCTCAGTCCAAATAAAACTCCAATTCCTTGCTAGAGTCATGGGGCAGTCACACAAGGCTTTAGCGCGCAAAGGCATCCGTAAATGGCAGACCAGTAACGCAAGCTCGCTGTGTGATGAAAGTTCAAATTTGGTGAACTCTGACCTGCGTATCGTATCACGTGAAGATGTGTGGCCAATAGATGATCACGACGTCACTGCGTGACCTTTTTAGCAAAAAAAAAAAAAAGAAATTACAAAATGGAAGCACTAATTTTAGCGGTATCAAGCTATCTTTGAAAGACTATAAAAACAACTTAAAAAGAGAGTCTGCCTGGTTTTTACGCCAAAAATATGCCTGCTTAGCCTAGTGTGAGCGGCTGTCATGACACTGTGCACACAGAAAGTCAATCTTATAACAGACTTGTGGTGATAAAAATAATTCATTTGTTTATACTGATTGAAAATGTCTGATAAGTCGAACGCCAATATACTGGTAAAAAAGGGTTAAAATTGTTTATTTGTAAATGTTCCTGCTCCTGAGGTCTTTGACATGATCACTCCATGAAGTGATTGTGGAGAAGCTCTCCTCATTTACTGATAGATGTCATGATGCAATCTCCCAGATGAAAATTGGTGGAGAATTTTTGCCAATGGCAGCACCTTCTGAGACACAGTGTGTCAGCCACTTCTTCTTAATGCACTTGTTCATCTCAGGCATTTCATGATGTCAGGAATTTGTTTGTCAATATTTGTTTGACTACAAAGTTTGACTTTATTGACTTAACTAGCTCCTCAGCCATATGTATGGAAACGCATATTCCGATTTGACATTATACTTAAAAAAATTATATTACAATGTTTTGCTGGTATGTAACATTAAAAAAAAACTTTGCAACTGTTTGCATTAATGTGATTTCTGTTTTTTCATTACTTTATTAAAGCCATTATTGTTCTACTGAACTACTGTTAAATTTACATATAAACAATTTTAAAGGCATTTATAATGCATAATACGCACATCTTCATGACTTCTTATCATTTGCATTATGGAAACTGCATTCTATGCTTTCAATGTACTTAAAGCCATCAATGATGCATTTATAAAGGTTAGTAATTGTATTCTCTTTGCTTAGGTTAGTAATTGAATTCTTTGCTTGTATTCTCTCATTTGTAAGTCGCTTTGGATAAAAGCGTCTGCTAAATGAATAAATGTAATGTAAATGTAATTGTATTATAGCTCACAATAAGTATTTATAAGGCAGCACGACTCAACTATCAACAACAATATAAAATAATTCACTTATTGGACATAGAAATAAATCTGCGTTACTAGTAAGTCATTATAACTAATATAATAACATTATAAAAATGCAGGCTGCATTTTTATGAATACAATAAGACTGACTAAAACTTATAAATTTTTGTATAATACATGATGGGCATTGAAAAAGCAAGTTTATCACTTATAAGTTATAACAATAATATAAATGTAGCTATAACTGTTATTATAATGAAGTATACTTCGTTATAATAACAGTTATAGCTACATTTATATTATTGTCTTTATGTGTCTTTATAAATGTGTTTATAGAACAGTAATACTTGCTTATAAATAATTATAAATGGGGCTATAATTCATTATAGGCATGGGCTTCATAGAAAGTGTTCCCATTAGAATATAGTAATATGTCTCAACCACCTGGTCACGGTACACATTTAAATGATTTTCTGTTTTTCAATTCCTCTAGATCCCCTGTTTCATGATTGAGCGATGTGATGCACTACGTTTGTGCCAAGGTTTCACTTGCTATGGAGTGTTATTGCAGGCAAGTAAGCTGGGATCAGATTTTGCATTCGGAAAGTGCCTGAAAATGTTCATTTGACTCTGCTAGTTTTAGGCAGTGACTGAGAGAAAACAGTTATCTGTAACCAAACAGACTATAATATACACCGTGAGCATGCTGCAGAAATATATCTCCACAAGGCCAATCTTGATTGGCTTTAGTAAATTCAGACACATGATTTTATTACGTCACGTCACTTCCGGTGAGAGAACGCTGAGCGTGTTTGGCTCCCACTTCTCACTGGAATTTTTTGTCTGGCATTTTTGTTTGTTTTGTGGTTTTGGACTTCAAGCATTTCTTATGGATTATCTGTAAATCACTTACTTTCTCTGCTCTACTGTTTGGAACAAATTATTCACTATATCAGTGCATAATATGATGAAAGGCCTGCTTGGGGGTAGAGAGTGAGTAAATCTGAAATATAATAAACCATCTAATCTAACTTATTTTTGTATACACACTGACCTTACTGTAGTTATTTTGGTCCTAAATATAAAAGTCTTACATTGTATATATAAATAATGTGTATATTAGGGATGCACCGAATGTTCGGCAACCGAAATTATTCGGCTGAAAATAGCAAAAACCGCACTTTCGGATAAGTGAAAAGGCAGAATAAATTTGACCGAACAATGACGTGTTTGATGACGTGACCAAATAGCCTAGTAACCAGAGTGAGACGCGCGAATGTCACGACCTCGATGAGGGGGCGCGCGCATGCACGAGCTATGTGCTCTTCGGATGTTTACTGTGCATTTGTTTTGTTTCTGTCACGTCGTGAGACGTAAGGGTGTAGAGTACGGAAACAGGAAAAAGACGTATTTATTTAAGGGCAGGCAGACAAATCCAGTATCTGCTATAATACTCCGCGGGGTGTACAGGGACGCGAGCGGTACATATCCCCTATATAATCAGCCATATAGAACCGAATAGAACCATTTTTTGCACTCTTGTCAATGCACTTTTTAATGCACTTTTTTGTTGTAGGCTACAGAGTGTTACATTCTTTCAGCAGTCAGTTATAGGCCTAACATAGGCTATTCAAGGGGGGCTCAAAGATGACCACACATAAAAATATTTTTATTTTACTAATTTATTTATTTAAAGTTATATTGTGCCTTGTTGGTAGCCTATGCCTGCTGGAATGAAAAAAAAATGTTCAGTGTTAAATAAATATTTTGAATTTGTAGTTTTGAAAAAAAATTTCTTTGAAAAGCAAGACAAAATAGTAAAAAGCACATTTTGACTATTTAATTTATGCAATGGTGAAAAAAATGGCAAAATAAATGAAAACAATGCGAAAAAACGTGTTCAGTATTCGGCCTTCAGCTTTCAGCCAAGTTTTTCATTATTTTCGGCTTCGGCCAAGAATTTTCATTTCGGTGCATCCCTAGTGTGTGTATGTGTGTGTGTATGTATGTGTGTATATATATATATATATATATATATATATATATATATATATATATATTTGGGACTTTATTACATAGAGAACTAAAAAGGACCATTACATTTTTGACCCCCACCAAATGGTTAGATCCCCCCAATGTTCAGCGCTTTGGGAAGTGCTATGGTGGAATTTCAGATATGATACATACAAAATGGGTTTCTAGGAATTTGGATACAATAATTTGAACAGGGGAAACCCTGTGGAGCTTTGCAGGACCTCTTGTACTGCAAGTAACATGGGCTCTAGCCACTTATCCCAATTCTGCGCATCGTTGTGAAGAATCATCTTTTTAAGCATTTGATTAAACCGTTCAACCAGCCCACCTTTCTGCGGATGATAAACTCTGGTGCGACTCAGATTTAATCCCCAGCAATTTGTAAAGCTTGTGTAGTGTTCATGACATGAAAGACATGCTCTGATCAGTCAGGATCTCTTTTGGGATACTGACCCAGGAGATAACACGAAAGAGTGTCTCTGCAACATTCTGTACAAAGATATTGCAGAAAGGCACTACTTCCAGGTATCACGTTATGTAGTCCACTAGAACCAACACATAACAACGCCCTCGTGCAGTTTGATCTAATGGCCTGACGCGGTCCATGCCAATCCTTTTGAAGGTGACGTCAATTAATGGAAGTGGACGTAATGCTGCTTTTATGGTGTCTACCGGATTCCCCAACTGACATTCGTGATATGCAGCGCACCACCTGCGAACATCGCTGCGAATGCCCAGCCAATAGAAGTGGGCCATGAGACAGTTCAGTGTTTTGTCCATTGTAAGTGCCCTGCTTGCGGATTATTTTGCGCCGCCTGGAATAACAGTTCCCAACGACTCTTTGGTACCAACAATTGGGTCATTTCTTCTTAGGTTTGAGTGTCCTGCATCACTAGACATAACCTATACTTAATAATCAAAAAATGGGTGGGTTAGCACAACATAAGGCTGAATCTGTTGACCATTGAGTACTCACACTTGGTTGAAGGTGTGTATTAGGGTCTCGTTGCGCACCTGCTCCAAGGCGAAATCCCAGAGGGAAATCCCAGCCAAGAGGGGAGGAGCGGAGCCGTCCCTACTCTCTCTGCTCCCCTGACATAGAGTTGATGTTGGCTAATATGTCCCCAGGATTAGTGGATGGGTGAGACGAGGACTAACCCCAGCACTAGTGGATATTCTTGAACATCCCTGTGCACACAACTCACCTTCACCAACCATGCATTTCCTAATGCCTCACCTTGAACCAAGCATTGGTGAATTGAGGTCTGGTTATGCGTGGTACACTCACTGGTATGCAGTATGTCCTGGCTCGGTCGGGGATCAGATCAAGCCCCCACTTCCATCACATGGCATTGATCCTGGAAATGCCCAGGTTCGCCACAACACCAGGACACTGGCCCAGGTTTTACTCCCACACTGGTGGCCCTAGATTCTCCCATCTGGGGGAGAGAAGAGACGGACATGGGGAATGCGGGGGGAGCACAGATTTGAGGAACTGGTTTTGGGGGGTTGGCCCCTATTTTTGTGGTGCAGAGGTCGGGAGCGGATGAGGAAGAGGGGAAGCAATGCAGGTCTGTGGTACTGGACCTACCCCACAGTCCCTTCTGGAAGTCAGGTGACAAACTGTTCTAGCACCACGAGGTTGAGCACATTTTCAGCGCCACATCCCTCAGCCTTTGTCAGGTGTCTCAGAGCTTCTGGGCAAATGCAAACAGGTGGTCAAGCTTGCAGAGAGTCATGGTGCTGTTCAGAGCTGTGGCCGACCTGTTGCAAAATCGTTTTTTTTTTCAGGTCTACGTAATGCAGCATGTTGGCAATCGGCAAGTGCTGGGCCATGAGTTGGGCTTTTTGGGTCAGGACTGGCAACAGGCGGGCTGCCCACTGGGCAACTGGCCAGGTATTTGATGCGCTGCTCCTAATTGCAGCACAGCTGGAGGAAAGCCTGATGCTGGGTCTGGTGGAGATTGGCGAGGGACGTGATGATTTAGGCCAGCGGTGAGGACTCCACGACTGTGTCTCTTTCTCAATCCCAGGTTTTGGCACCAGTGTAACACTTTACCTGATTCAGGTATGGAATGAGGAAGCTGGATGCAGGATTGGACCAACTCAAAAGGTGCTTTATTCTATAGCTCTCACTGTCGTTTTTAAGCGGTTTCATTAAGTAAGCACACACACGCAAACACGGCTCAGTGCTGGTTCTCTCTCTCTCTCTCTCTCTCTCTCTCTCTCTCTCTCTCTCGGCGCTCATCCCTCTCCTTTTTATCCTCGCCTCCACTCACTGCATCACAGAACATCCATTAATAGAATTCCCTGCAGGTGTGCATTCCTTACCACTCACCTCCAGCTCCGCACTCCACTCACAAACCGGCGCTCGAGCAAGCCCCCGCTTCCACAACCAAATATGGGAGTGATGGTCCACATGTATTTGGTCAAATAGTTTATGTAAAATAAGTAAAAATACATCCTTATACAAGATATAGTAGCATGTACCATTTGTTTATGATGGTGTACAGTGGTCACAAAGTTTGAATGTTTTGCATTAAGAAAAGAAATTTCATATTTTCTGTACTGTTTTTGTGACATTATTCCATCACATTTGTTTTACGTATTATTGAAACCCCTATAGACGCTGATAGCTGGTTGGGATGAGCTGGAATGTCACCGTGTATTTAACTTTTTGTGTAAAACCACACATCTTCAGTGGAAAATAGAGGTAGCTGTTACAAGCAGCCCAGGTATGCTTATGCAATCTATTAGAAATCATTTATACAAATAGTAAATGTTAAAGTATAATGTATTGTGATTCTTGATTTAATTCAGTAAATACTTAATTTTAATAGAGTCCCATACTCGTTGTATTATTATTACTTTATTTATTTATTTATTTGTTTTTAGAGGATTGGCTGTTTCACATTCTTACTACAGTAAGTGACAAGTCATTTATTAGAAAATTTTGTTGTCAGGTACATGCCACAGGTTGGAGCTGGAGGTCCGTTTTTTCTGCAGAGGTGTCATGTTTGATCAATGGAAAAACAGAAGGGATGCTTTTTTCTGGCTTACATGCATCCTCAGACCCTGGCCAATCATCAGCCAAGCTCGTCTACTATTTATCCTCTTCGGCCCACTGCAGTCAGATGGTAACATTTCAAAATCTTTTGACCTAAAAATGCTCAGTGTGAAGTTTCTTGTTAATATTTCATCTTAAATGACAGGCTCTGCTAAGTGTAGCTATAACTCACACCAGAATTCACACCGGATCGCACTAAGCGTCAGTCCACACCAGATGTGTCTCAGCTGTATTTCTGGACAGGCTACTGGAAGGAGAAAGAGCAATGGTTTAACCATGGCAATGGGAGCAATGATTTAACCATCCACCCAGTCTGTGTTTAATGATGCCCATTTCATATCAGCATCCTGTATGGGTTTGTACAGAGAGGATTTAAGGAACTCCAACATGAGAGGAAGTTCCCACACCAGACTCCTTTCAGAAATGAGCCAGAATGGCCACCACATTTACTTTCAGTGTAGATGGGGACTAACCAGCAGCACTGGCAAAAATGCACCTGGGCAGTGCACTGGGTACAAATGAGGGAGTGCACACTATTTTCAGAACAGTGCCCAACTGAGAACATACAAGATCCATGTACTAAGAACTTTAGTGTTCAGGATTGTTTCCTGGACTGCCATCAAGCTACTTACTGCTTCAAGGGGCAAAACCTATATATACTGGTAGTCTGGTTGGGGGTGCCACACCTCCATAACAGTTAGTCCACACAGTAGTGAGTTGCCAAGGCATCAGACCACTCGTGAAGAGTGTTTCATGACCTTGTGCCACCTTGATGAATTATGTACCTGACCATCACCATGTTTTCCATGTAGATCAGGATACGATAATGTGTCATAACAGGTTGGAAAAACATGATTGAACATGTCAATTCTAATAGGGTAGGAACCGCTCCTAGGTAGATGGCTCCTAGGTACCCATCTCTTAGTGTCCCTTAATTCCAACAAGCCTAAGGGAACCACTGCTGTGGTTGCAGTCAACAAACCCAGAATTCTAAATATGAGCTCGAATCAGATGTAGAGGCCCAGTGACACCTTGCAGACAAGCACTGTGATGTCTGCTACATGTCCCAGCGCAAGGGTGGCTATCATACACATTGAATCCAGCTGGGCTGATAAAGTGTGTGATTTGCTTCAGGGATATTAGGGAGCTGTTCTTTGAGTTCACCAAAGAAGACCAAGTGACACCAAGCTTTGAGAAATGCATGAGGAGTTTGTGTCTTGAATGGCCTGCTCTCCTGGCACATTGATGCCAGTCATGTTAATATGAGAGCATCTTGACATCTCTGATCAGCCTGCATTCATCTCAACAGAGAACCCAAAGGACATAACTTTGGACCTTGCTTGTCCCAGGAAGTTGAAACCCATGAAGCACCTTTGTTTTTTGTACAGACGTGACCTTGACCACATGTGCACCATGGCGTCTAGCCCCAGTGTGTGGGAGGAGTGACGGCGAACCACAGCGGGCAGTGTGTTGTCTCCTCGGAGGCAATCACATCCACTTCCAGAAAGAATTTCAGTGCTCGAAATATGGCTCGCATTTCTAGGCGATTTATATGCCCTCCAGATGAGGGCCGCTCCAGAGACCATGAGCTGGATGGCTGTCTAAGATTGTTCCCCAACCCGTGAGGGCGGCGTCTGTCATTACCATCTTGCAATAAGGAGGTGCCCCAAGAGTGTGAACTGAGGCTAGAAAACAGGGACAACTCCAAAGTTTCAGAGCACATAGGCATCGCCATATGACACCGATTACTCTCAAGGGTTTCATCCTCAGATGAAACCCATGACTTTTCAGCCACCACTGAGACGGTCTCAGGTGCAATAGGCCCAATGGCCCAACGTTGGCTGCTGCTGCCATAAGCCCCAACAGACTTTTGTAGAGACTGGAGGGCATGCCCAGACCCAGCTTTATCTTGCTCAATGTTGATAGGATTGACCCTATGCATGTTGGAGATATAAACGCCCTCATCAGAGTAGAATCCCATATAACCCATAGAAAAGTTGTCCTCTGCACTGGAGAAAGCATACTTTTCTTGGGGTTCAAACTGAGCCCCAAGCTCCTCATGTGGGTGAGAACAACATCTTGATTTTGAATTGCCAGCTCTCTGGATCACGCTAGAATTAACCAGTTGTCCAGGTAGTTTAGTACACGGATGCCCTGGAGTTGCAAGGGAGCCAGAGTGGCATCCTTAGAATTTTTGAAGGTGCGAGGGGATAAAGCTAGATGGAAGGGAAGAACCCAGTATTGGTACACGTTGCCTCTAAACCTTAGGAACATCCTGTGACTGGGCAATATTTCTACTGAATCTGTGGAACAATAAATTTGAGTGTCAACATCTTGAACCTGTATGTCCGAAGAGTACGGTTCAGAGGGCTCAGAGCCTAAATTGGCTGCATACTCCCATCTTTTTTGCGGCCCAGGAAATAACAGCTGTAAAAACCTCCATCCCTCAGAGAAAAGGGTACATGTTCTATGGCCCCTTTGTCCAAGAGGGATCATGTCCCCTGGTATGATCCTGGCGACTACCTCACATCTCCTGATACTTCCCTCCATGGCCCATTAGGAACGCTCCTTCTTTGCTTGCTTGGCATTTACAGTGAGGGAAAAAAGTATTTGATCCCCTGCTGATTTTGTACGTTTGCCCACTGACAAAGAAAAGATCAGTCTATAATTTTAATGGTAGATTTATTTGAACAGTGAGAGTCAGAATAACAACAAAAAAATCCAAAAAAACGCATGTCAAAAATGTTATAAATTGATTTGCATTTTAATGAGGGAAATATGTATTTGACCCCTCTGCAAAACATGACTTAGTACTTGGTGGCAAAACCCTTGTTGGCAATCACAGAGGTCAGACGTTTCTTGTAGTTGGCCACCAGGTTTGCACACATCTCAGGAGGGATTTTGTCCCACTCCTCTTTGCAGATCTTCTCCAAGTCATTAAGGTTTCGAGGCTGACGTTTGGCAACTCGAACCTTCAGCTCCCTCCACAGATTTTCTATGGGATTAAGGTCTGGAGACTGGTTAGGCCACTCCAGGACCTTAATGTGCTTCTTCTTGAGCCACTCCTTTGTTGCCTTGGCCGTGTGTTTTGGGTCATTGTCATGCTGGAATACCCATCCACGGCCCATTTTCAATGCACTGGCTGAGGGAAGGAGGTTCTCACCCAAGATTTGACCGTACATGGCCCCGTCCATCGTCCCTTTGATGCAGTGAAGTTGTCCTGTCCCCTTAGCAGAAAAACACCCCCAAAGCATAATGTTTCCACCTCCATGTTTGACGGTGGGGATGGTGTTCTTGGGGTCATAGGCAGCATTCCTCCTCCTCCAAACACGGCGAGTCGAGTTGATGCCAAAGAGCTCCATTTTGGTCTCATCTGACCACAACACTTTCACCCAGTTGTCCTCTGAATGATTCAGATGTTCACTGGCAAACTTCAGACGGGCATGTATATGTGCTTTCTTGAGCAGGGGGACCTTGCGGGCGCTGCAGGATTTCAGTCCTTCACGGCGTAGTGTGTTACCAATTGTTTTCTTGGTGACTATGGTCCCAGCTGCCTTGAGATCATTGACAAGATCCTCCCGTGTAGTTCTGGGCTGATTCCTCACTGTTCTCATGATCATTGCAACTCCACGAGGTGAGATCTTGCATGGAGCCCCAGGCCGAGGGAGATTGACAGTTCTTTTGTGTTTCTTCCATTTGCGAATAATCGCACCAACTGTTGTCACCTTCTCACCAAGCTGCTTGGCAATGGTCTTGTAGCCCATTCCAGACTTGTGTAGGTCTACAGTCTTGTCCCTGACATCCTTGGAGAGCTCTTTGGTCTTGGCCATGGTGGAGAGTTTGGAATCTGATTGATTGATTGCTTCTGTGGACAGGTGTCTTTTATACAGGTAACAAGCTGAGATTAGGAGCACTCCCTTTAAGAGTGTGCTCCTAATCTCAGCTCGTTACCTGTATAAAAGACACCTGGGAGCCAGAAATCTTTCTGATTGAGAGGGGGTCAAATACTTATTTCCCTCATTAAAATGCAAATCAATTTATAACATTTTTGGCATGCGTTTTTCTGGATTTTCTTGTTGTTATTCTGTCTCTCACTGTTCAAATAAACCTACCATTAAAATTATAGACTGATCATTTCTTTGTCAGTGGGCAAACGTACAAAATCAGCAGGGGATCAAATACTTCTTTCCCTCACTGTATGATGATTCTCAGATCAGGCCTACTAGCAGGCTGTGACTATGGCTGCCTGATCCCCCTGGCTCTCCATGGGGGAAGGCAGGCCATCACACTCGCCTTCTGTGCCTCTTTTGCATTAGTGCTAGCCCGGGCTCCACTTATGGACGCCTTGGCTAACTCGTCACGACAGGGAAGGAACTGGCTGAATGCTGCTGTTTTGTCTTGCAAAACCTGGTTTTATGGTTTTAACCGCACCGCCAAAAAGGCCACAGTTGAATTGGGGCGTCCAGCAGGGAGACCTTATCCTTATCCCCATCCCAGAAAGGTTGAGCCATAGGTGCCTCTCCACTGCAACCAAGCTACCCATTGAACGGCCTATATGATGGGCTGTTTGCTTGGTCGCCAGAAGAAACAAATCCATGGCATCCTCGGGCCCAGTTCCCTCCCCGCTGTCGAGCTCACTCAGCAGGTCTGATTGTTAGGCCTGCAACACTGCCAGTGTATGCAGTGACCCACAAGCGAGACCCGCTGTCCCATAGGCGTTGCCAACCAACGCCGAGGTGGCCTTACATGGCGTGGATCGCAAAGCCAGTCCCCAAAATTTCCTTCCATCGATGGAGAGAGATAGCTTGCAAGTGCCTCCTCCACTTTCGGCATAGTCAAATACCTGTGCTGTTCATTCCCCACAATGGCCGAATAATCCGACATAGCAGGGTTATAAACACAGCTAGTGTATGGTTTTCCACAGAAGTGCGATATTTCATCATGCACTTCTGGGAGAAAGGGGAGTATTCTGTGATGTGAGGGAGACTTATATTCATTTTGGAGATAGCGCTCATCCAGCCTGCTATGAGCCACTTCCTCTTCCCTGGGCCAATCTAGATTAAGTTTCTCTACAGCCCTAGTAATCACTTAAAGCAGCTCTTTATATGATTGAGAGCCGCTCTCCGTTTTTAGTGAAATGGTTCCCCCCTCTGGCAGAGAGGGTGGGTTGCCTTTCCATACCAGAAGGAGGATTCGCGACAGGAGCTCCAAAATCCGGAGGAGAATCGCATCTGGAAGGCAGGGCGAGAGATGGAGCAGCGCTCCTCTTCAGATCTTCCTCTAGGTCCATATCAGATCCCCAGGACCTGAACGGCTGGCCCAGATCCGTGAGGCTCCTTAACCCAACTCCCTTCGGCTGAGATAAGAGCAAGCCGTGAGCCGCTTGCAAGTGTTGACAGTGCGTGCAGTCAGCCCCATCAAGGGTCTCTGTGGCATGCTCCACTCCCAGACATTTCACACAGAAAGTGTGTCGCCTCCCCCCTGACCCCACCCCCACCCCTACCTCATAATGAAATGGGAGGCGTGGCACAACTCCTGAACTCTCTCTGAATCATACTTTTCTTTCTTTATTTTTTTAAAGGGACAGAAAAGTAAAGAGATTTTTTTTTTTTAAATAGACAGGAAATTAAGTCTTTTTTATATTTTTTTACACGACTGACATGCAGTCTTTCACTGAACATAATAAGGCTGATGACGCAGTTCACAGGTGCTGTTTTATAGTGATGCGAAACATGAAATTGCCACGTCACCTTACCACAGCAGGCCTATAAATAGGCGTGATTTCACACCTACTTCAGATACTGGTTACATGCGAGAGCGCTTCCCACAGCGTGAAGCTCACGCAACGTTGAGTTCCCTTTGAAAAGGAACAGTTGTACCAGTTTGACATTACATTTGCACACAAAATGTAATCTATAAAATGCAATCTGCATTTTTTAATCTTATTGCTTGTCTTCCTCAGGGAAGCTAGGCTGGCAGGATGTGCGGGATGGTGCACTTGTGCATGGTGCTCTGTGGGATTTGGCCAAGGCAATCATGCTCCTCTATGGAAACACAGATAACAAAAGCTGGAGCACTAACACAGTTCTTGCCATCATAAATGAGATCATGGGTATTAAATTATAATCATGGAGAGCAGAATTGTATTATCTATTCAGTTTTTAACATGTGTTTGCAGAAAAATCCATTTTTTTTGTTTATATGTATTTGTTAGTAATGCCACAGCCATGGCATATGGAGAACGTGGCACGTCTGCTCATCCTGTGTGGGAACAATATCTGCTACAGTGTGCTAGCTAGCAAGGCTATCAATGGAAGACTCTTTGAGATCTCCAGACTCCTGATTTTTCTTATTCTGGTAAGAAATACATCTGTTTTGTAAGAAATGTTTTAAAGCTGTGTAACACAAATTTAAGACATGGATTTTTGTCCTAACAACAATAACAGTATATTCAGTGATCATTAAAATATAGTTTTAGAAGGTAAACTTGTCCAGGCTTTTCTACTTGTCTGTGCGTGTTTTACATGTCATGTTGAGTGTCTCATACTAGTGGAGACTGGACTTTTTATTTAGTTATGAAGATATTAACTTTGGCAGATGGTTTTATCTAATGTGTCTTACAATGCCACTGAGCAAAAGAAGGTTATAGGTTATGCTCAAAAGGCCCAAAATGACATCTTGGTGGTACCAAGATTTGAACTGAGCCACCAGTGTCATGCAAACAATTTTGCCTAGGCAAAGTCTTTCTTAACACACAAATGGCCAGACGTTTTTGACCAAGATGGTGGTGTGTGCACAACACAAGGTTCAGTGTCTCACCAGATTTAGCAAATTAGTGTGTCTCTCCCTGACAAGTTCAGTCATACAGCCAACAAGCACTCACTGGACATAAAGTTTTGCTCCACAGATGTTGCTTTAGACACCAGTGTTGACTTTACTATCAACTACCACCAGAGACAGCCAGGACACCATGCTCGAGTAAGCCAGCCAGTCTGACAGGTAGTGCTAAGCACCGGTGTTGAGACCATAAACAAAGATGAAGTAAATGGGGTGGACTGCGGCTAGTCTACAACTAAACCCTCAATGACCAACATTCCTCATCAACATACGGTCTTTGGCAAACAAGATAGACAAACTATATCTTTGAATTACACAGAAAATGCTTATGGAATGCAACATTATGATTTTCATTGAAACGTGGCTCAGCAGTAACATGCCAAATAACACAATTAAACCAGAGGGACTTAACATCTTCAGGGCTGACAGAACAGTTGTGAACACCGGTAAAGGAAAAGCTGGGGGAGGTTGCATCTTTGTAAACAAGGCTTGGTATACAGACACTATTGTAACTGAGACCGTTTGTTCTGCATTATCTCTCCATGAGAGGAAACTACACCCTGGATATGTTTACCCCAACATTACTGAAGCCTACAGAGC
Source organism: Ictalurus furcatus (assembly GCF_023375685.1). NCBI lineage: Eukaryota > Metazoa > Chordata > Actinopteri > Siluriformes > Ictaluridae > Ictalurus > Ictalurus furcatus. The sequence continues at coordinate 5,899,749 of NC_071260.1, read as the reverse complement.
CTTTCTCCTCCTCCACCTTGGGAAATCTGATCACCCATGTCTGCCTCTACTTCCCAAGTACACCCCCATCATCAAGCATGTGAAGCCCTCAGTGAAAACTGTAAAACTGTGGCTAGAGGGAGCAAAATCTTCACTACAGCACCAGTTTCAGCACACAGAATGGAACAAAATTTGCTTCTAAGGCCACCCTGGTCTCTCACATGGACATTGATATATGCACCTATATATAACTCTGTCCTGGACCACATCAACAGGTATGTTGACACAATCACTACCTGTAAGAGAATTAAAACATTGCCCAAACAGAAGCCATGGCTGAACAAGGAGATTCTCCTCCTACTGAGGGGCCCTCATGCCCTCAACCTGAGAAGGGGACTAATGAAATCCAAATTTGAACGTAAACTGCAGATGGAGGAAAACTCTGACTCTCTACTCATGTCGCAAGGCATTGAAACCCTCACAGATTGCAAACCAATCATCACTTCCCTGTCAATCACACATCGATGAGTGATTCCTCCACCCTTGAAGAGCTCACACCTTCTATGCTAGTTACAACCAGGGAAATACAGAACCTCCCATCAAAGCTGAGTTCCCACCCGTTGACCTGACACTGACACTCTTGCAGGGCTCTACAGTAACAATTTCTTTGAGGCTGATCCTTTCCCTGCCTGACCTTAACACTGGATACTGGATACTCAGTTTGCTTACTGCCCCAACAGATCAACAGAGGATGCCATCACCATGGCCTTCTCGAATAAGAGCAACTTCTACATTAGGATGCTATTTATCTCAACTTTTAACACAATCAACCCATCCAAGCTGATCTCCAAGCTCACTAACCTTGGCATCAACATTTCCCTCTGTAATCGCACCCTGGACTTCCTTACTAACAGACCACAGTCAGTTAGGCTTGACAGGCTCTACCCTTTAACTGAACAGCCATTCCATGGAGCTGTGTGCTTAACCCTCCCCTCTACTCTCTGTTCACCCACACTGTGTACCTGTTCATGGCTTCAACTCCATAATTAAGTTTGCAGATGACACTGTGGTGGTAGGCTTGATCAGCGATCCTTTAAAAAGGGTATATTACCCCTTAATGGTAAATTATTAAGATTACTTTTAGAATACATATTTAATAGCACAGTTGGAAGAATTATGTGTGTTAGGTATTTTTTGTCTTATTTCGTGCAGTGTTTTGGATTGGTAGCTTGCTGTATGTTATGTTAAGCCCCTCTAAATAGTGAGTTTTTTAATTACTTGTTTATTATTTGTAGATTTAAATAAAAAACAAACATGGATTGACAACACTAGACAATTCCATCACATTCACATACATTTGATATTGAGTATTGTATAATAAATTTAGACACCTTGGATTGGTTAACACTGCTTGTAGGAGGAATATGTTTTGATGTGTCCAGATGGATAGGGTGACCATAATTTGGTTTTCAAAAAAGAGGAGGTGGGTTAACAATGACTTCAAATTAATAAATCTTTATTACTTTACTTGCTATTGACGCATACATGCCAGTTCTGCAGTCAGTAGTTTTGAAAAGTAGAAAACATGAGTATTTTTAACCCATCATTAAATGCACAAAAATAATATATAGGCTATACTATGGTTATTTAATAGACCTTTTTCACACTTCCTTGCAGGGATGCTAATGATTAATTGACGATCCATTAATTGTCATTAATAATTTAATAGATAAAACTTATCAATGGTCAATTAAGCGAGGTCATCATTAGAGTGTGTAGTTTTGAGGCGCGTGCCAGCTCATGTGCAAAACATGCAGCAGACACACAATGAAAAATAAAGCAAGCAGCTGTAGTTACATTTGGGATCATTTTATGGTGATAACGTTAATTGCAAACATTGTGATTGTGTTTTAAAATACAATACAACACGAGCACCATGGTATACCATTTGAAAAAAGTGCATCCAGCAGTCTCCATGACAGGATATGAAACTACACAACCAACAATATTATTTAGAGTTAAAAAAAAAAAACGCTTTTCATCTGGGTGAGGAAGCTGGCGTTTTGAGTGGCATTTGCACACCCTGTCATGCCGTTGGCTATATGCCACTGCAGTAGATGCATCTTGCAGTAGTAAGGTTAGTGATTAAACAATTAATTGATCATTAATTTAAATGACAGTTGATCATGGAAATTTGTGTAAATTTACCTCCCTTCTTATGTGTTACAAATGATCAAGCTGGTTGGCTTTTCTGAGTTTGCAAAAACATTTCACTGGACAACAGATTCATTTTGAGAAGTCCCATGTTTTAGATTTTAGGACCAGTATTCTGTATTCATAATGCTCACAATGCAATGCCCTTACTCCACCATTGTGTCAAGAATAGCACTGAATCTGAGATTGAGGAGGAAAACTATGCTAACAAAATTTTCTAAAATATCTGTAGTCTGAATATACAAGGGCCCAACAGTGGCAGCTTGGCAGTGCTGGGGTTTGGACTCATAGCCTTCCGAGCAGTAGCCCAATGTCTTAACAACTGAGCCACCACTGTGAGCATCAGAACTGGATCATGGCACAATGGATGACGGTGGCTTTGTCTGATGAATCACATTTTCTTTTATGTGAACAGCCAGGTGCGTGTGCATTGCTTACCTGGGGAAGAGATGACACTAGGAAGCACTATGGAAAGAAGGCAAGCTGGCCGAGGCAGTGTAATGGTCTGGGCAATGTTCTGCTGGGACTCCTTGGGTCCTGGCATTCATGTGGATGTTACATTGACACATACACTGAGGTTACTTTGACACATCTACCACATGCTGCAGACCAAGTACACTCGTTCATGGAAATAGTATTCCCTAATGGCAGTGGCCTGTTCCAGCAGGATAATGCGCCCTGCTACACTGCAGTTGTTCAGGAATGGTTTGAGGAGCATGATAAAGTGTTCAAGGTGTTGACTTGGCCTCCAAATTCTCCAGATCTCAATCCGATTGAGCATCTGTGGGATGTGCTGGACAAACAAGTCTGATCCATGGTGGCCCCACCACGCAACTTACAGGACTTAAATGATCTGCTGATAACATCTTCATGCCAGATTCCACAGCACACCTTCAGAGGTCTTGTTGAGTCCATGCCTCAACAGGTCAGAACTGTTTTGGTGGCACAAGGGGGACCTACACAATATTAGGCAGGTGGCTTTAATGTTATGGCTGATTGGTGTAGGTGTTTCAAATGTACCCAGGGCTGAATATGGTTCCTTTTTTTTGGATTCTGAATACATAACACTTGTAGTCTGTTACAACTCAACCCTGATGATGCTGTATATACACTCATCACAAGTCATTTTTGACATCCTTTGACTCCCTCCTTTGACTCCCTCCTTTGACTCCTCCTTCTTTCACTTGACTTATCGGCTGGGTTTATTGAAATAGGGCCATTCACTCAAGTGAATGCAAGTTGCTTGACTGTTTTTAATTTTTCTAATTTATTTGAGTGATTACCTCTATCTATTGGTATTGCAAAATCACCAGTATTTTATTAATTTACTTTACTTGGTTTAACTATTATGGCCATCTTTGTGTCATAGCACACAACAAATTTTGGTTATACAGCTGTTTATGAAAACCGCAATATCTCGGCTCAGGATGGGCTTAGCTCCTTAGAACAGAAACTGATCTCTAGAGCACATTACAAGGTATGTATATAAACATTTTGCAAATTCTCGTTCCTTAGACTTAGAACTTTAGTCCAAATGTAATGCTCAAAATTTCCCACAGTTCCACTTTTAGGGTCAATTTATTGAAAGGTTCGAGTCTCAGTCTTAAATTTTTTAGAGGGTACATAGGCAGGTATAGTGTACATGCAGAACATTTCAGGTTTGAGACATTTTTTTTATGGGGCAAGAAAGTGCAATTCTTTAAAATTCCCCTCACTTTCGGGTTGAATATCTCTGGTGGGGCACCAGATACGAACCTGAAATTATCACAGAAATAAATTCTCTATGGTAGCATCCTGCTGTAAAAATTGTGAGTTTGAGGTTGGAGGTAAACTCTGCAGGACAGTGGACCATGAGGGCCAGATTTGAAGAACCAAACTGATCTATCATGTTTGTACAGGTGTACTGTATACTTGGTATGCGTGAGTAGATTGTATCCACACATTTGAAGTACAGTGTTCAGTTGGATGTTACAAATGAATGTCATAAACAGAGCTGTGGTGTTGTTTCTACAGTAGTCACTTACTGCTTTTATCACAGGAGAAAAAACTCCACACCAAATGTACCAACATGATAGACTGGCGGTTTTGCAATGCCAGTACATAGAGGTAATCACTCCAAAAAAAAATTTTTTGGAAAAATTTAAAACGGTCAAGCAACCAACTTTGGAATTGTTATTGGACCACTTGACCCAATAACACATTATACTAAGGTTTTTCTTCAATTCTGTTCCACAGGCCTAGCAGGAAAAACATATCACTCTGGATTTGGCTTTCCTACTTTTTTCAGCCAACTGTCTCCCATATGTTGTTAACAAATTATTTGCCACCTGGGTCTGTCTATTTTAACAGACCAAGTCTTTTCTTACATGGTGACTTCCTTTTTCCACTGCTGTCTTCAGAGAGTTTTAAAGACAGTTTTAAGAGCTTTTTCAGGTATCAGTGCATTATTACCCATTCAGCCAGCCTGCAGTCTCGCAAAAAATGCACTACAGGCAGCTGTCTAACTCATTTTTCTATTTAAAAATGGGGGTGTTTGCTATGACAGGCTCACGTGAGCACTGTTCCAGCTTCTCCAATGCCTCTTTCAACTCTTTTACTGCTCCTTCTGATACTGTTTAGCTATGGGAGAGCCCCACCTTTTACAAGTTACTCTCATGATGTCACATGTAAATCATACAGTGGATTTCCATCCATTCATCCATCCAATCATCTTCAGTTTCTGCTTTATCCTGATCAGGGTCTCTTTGGATCCAGAGCAAGTCCTGGCAACACTGGATCCAGAGCTGGTCGAATGCACTCTGAATGGGATGCCAGTCCATCACTGGGCATTATGCGCACACATTCACACACTTATTCACACCTCAGGGGCAAGTTAGCATAGCCAGTCTACCTACTTACATGTTTATGAGCAGTGGGAGGAAAACAGAGAAACTGGGGGAAACCCACCTACATGGCGAGAACATGCACCATCCAAGCCTAGGGACCATGAAACTATGAGGCAGAAATGCTACCCACAACTGAAAAGTGCTCTCAAAAGCCGTGAAATAACTTATTGAACGTGCTTTAATTCGTTACTTTTGGAGACATTATCAGATTAGTGAAATATATTGCTTCATATAGTTTTGATATGTGCACAACATTTAAACATTTTATCCACATAAAAAATGAGGGGAAAAATTAACACAGAAATGGAATGATCTTTCTTAAACCGTACCTGAAAAGTATATGAAAGTGTCTGTTTTAAGATTTGTTTTTGATTATTTAAAATGTATGTCAGTTTGTACGTTTAAATTCTGTTAAGAGTAAAAAGTACATTGTCTAGAAATCTCTGAATAAGTTTTTTAATAATACAGAACATTGTCACTGTACCAGGTGAGTGAGGAGGATGGTTACTGCATGAACTGGGTAGTTAAGATGATCCAGCAGGTGTGTCAGGTTTTCTCCGTGGCCTTGGAGAAGCGGTCCTTCATTGAGAGAATGGAGAATATGTTCTCCGAGGTCACCATGGAACTTGTTGAGCGTGTAATTGCAGGTGAGAACAGACCACAGGGCTTAAAATTCAGCTTGTCTCATGGAGAATTTAAACCAACTGTTGTTAATACTGAGCATAAGCATGACTGAGCATGTTAAAACAAATGCAAACCTTGATTTACTGTTGTTTTAATTCACAAATCAAGAACTTGGACACTTATAAAAGCCTTTTATCTTTTTATTCTTTCAGCTTTTGTAAGTCACATAATTCTATATTTAAGCACAATTTGTCAACTCCAACACACAGTTTCACTTTAATCTAAGAAATTATGTGAATTTTTAATCAAACAGGACATCGAAATGGAGAGCTGGGCAGTGCATTAAGAAGTCTGAACAGCCTCTTGATTGCAAATGCCCATTTCCACACAGAGATTGTCTGTATATTTCTCAAGAAAGAATGAGCTTACGACAAGACATCGAAAGAAATTCAGAGGTTAGAACAGACAGCCAATGAGAATTTAATGGCATGGATACACATAGTTCTTCACCATTCAGTCAGTTTGGTTGAATAGTCAGTCAGTACACCTTACATTTGTAACACTGTGTTATTAAACATAGTCCTGCTTGAGGCAGGACTTGGATATCCAGACAGAAATGAGTGTAACCACGAAGTCCTAAGGCACTGAACCAAGGCCTGAAATATGCGATGGTTTTGAAAGTTGTAACATCATTAATCTTGCCCAGCTTCAGTCCTCTTTTATGTATTCCTTCCAAGATGCACAATGAGTTGTTTACAGATTTTGAGTTGAATAATTGAAAACTGGAATATATCCTGTGGTTCAATTGTTTAAAAATAGGGTGAGAATTTTCTACATTTTGCTAAATGTTCTCTAGTTATAAAAGATGTTCTTCACTTGGTGCAGTGTAAAGCTTGTAAAGGAAAATAAAATAAATATGCATGTGCTTTTCCTGCTTAAGGTGATGCGCAGCTAAAAGTACATCGTTTGTACTTCTGGTTCTTTGTACATATTTATTAAGTATTGTTCAAATTGTCTACTGTGTAACCTTTTGAGCTTTTGTTAAAACAATTCACAAAAATACTCTGCTGTCATTCATGGATATCAAACAATTGCAAACAAAACAGGTTTATCCAAAAAATATCTTTGTTTAATATATGTGTGCCACAATTATTGGCACCCCTATGAATTCATATGAGCAAAATATATATACCACACATCACAGCTATATTCCTTGGTCTTACCCATTGTTATGAATGACTAAGGGAATTTGGCCCATGTGTTACCTCATATTTATACCCCTGTGAAACAGGAAGTCATGGTTGAACATTTTCTTGTTCCTAGTGAGCAAGTTGTACTAAAAAATTTTTAAATATCAATGGGAATATACTTCAAATTAGGGCTACAACTAATGATTATTTTCATAGTCGATTAATCGGCCAATTAATTGATTAAGATTTTTAATACCATTTTTCATAGTTTATATTATATAATAGTATTTATGAATAATTTTTTTGCATGGATGCACAAACCCCTGAAACTACAGTCCTAAATGAATAATAATCTCACTTTCACTAAACCTTATGGTTTGTGACATTATATGCTGTATTTGCGCGCTTGCAGTGTAAGGTCTGTTGTTTTTTTATAACGAAAGTGATCTATTAGTAATGAGGTCGCGTTGCTCCTCACTCAGTTTAGTCGTGGTGAAAAACTGTGGGAGTGCGAGTAAGATCTGTAATGTCTAAAACAGTATGATCAAAGTGTGCCATCATCTGGGAAACAGCTTATACTTCCGGGTTAGTAAAAAAAAAAACACTCGTGTTCCATTTTTAAAATTCATACACTGGACGGTAGAGTGAATAGTGTAAGTATATAGTATGTCAATAGGACAAAAGATTGGTCTGTACTCTCTGATGTGTCTTTTTGGAACAGAAGTAACGCAATGAGTAAATGTGCCCCATACTGCGTGCAGACCAATTAATCGATAATTAATCAATTTGTTGACAACGATTTTCATATTTGATTACTACTGATTTTATCGATTAGTTGTTGCAGCTCTACTTCAAATGTATTTTTCTCATATGAAGTCATAGGGGTGCCAATAATTGTTGTACACCTATATTTAACAAAGATATATTTTTGTTTTGGATAAACCTGTTTTGTTTGTAGTTGTTTGATATACATGAGAGCAGAGTATTTTTGTAAAAAAAATTAAAAAAATTTAAAAAAAAAGATCAAAAGTTTAAACAATAAAGACAATTTTTCATAGCCTTCTTTGCTCATATTTACCTGTTAACAAAACAAGAGGGATAATAAAAATCCCATGTTATTTTTTATTTAGTACTGTCCTGAATAAGCTATTTCACATAACAGATGTTTTGTGTTAGTTAATCCAGTGTTCTTCAGAAAAATCCTCCAGGTTCTGTACATTCTTTGCTTTTCCAGCTTCATCTGCATATTTGACCCCTTTCCAACAGCGGCTATATGATGTTGAGATACACCTTTTCACACTGAGGACGACTGAGGGACTCGTACACGACTATTACAAAAGTTGTAAACGTTCAAGAAGGTTACACGATACATTAAGAGCCAGGGGGACATAAACCTTTGAACAGGATGATCAGTGTAAATTGTTAGTATTTTGTTTTCTGGGAGACATGTAAGTATCTTATTTAGCATCTGAAGCACAGTACTAAATGGAAACAAAAATATCTTTAAACAAAATAATAACAATTTACACTGATCATCCTGTACAAAAGTTGAAGTTGAACCGAAACTGTACTTTTCAACAGGATAATGGTCATAAGCACACTAGCAAATCCACCAAGGAATGGCTCAAAAAAAGAAATGGAGGGTTATGGAATGGCCGAGTCAAAGCTCGGATTTGAATTCCATTGAAATGTTGTGGGGGGATTTGAAACGGGCAGTACATGCAAGAAAACCCTCAAACATCTTGCAAATGAAAGAATATTGCATGGACAGTGGTCTAAAATTCCAGCAAGCCGATGTCAGAGACTGGTGGACAATTATGCAAAATGTCTAAAAGAAGTTATTTCTGTGAAAGGGTTCTAGCGATACTAGCTTCTGAGGCCAAGGGTGTACTTACTTTTTCCACAGAAGAATATCACATCTATTGATATTTCTGTTGAATAAATGATTGAAAAAGCTCATTTTCCTTGTGGTTTGTTCAAGTATATAAACTTTATTAATAGGCACAGTTTCAAAGGTGATTAAATGTTTTCTTGTCCAAATATGTTTAAAAAAGTCAACAATTTCCATGGGGTGTACTTATTTTTTCACATGACTGTACATGAGACCACATAGAACGAGATAAGACCTACACATTTTTATATAAAGTGCATGTGTGCAAATGTGTGCAAATGACACAAGACAGTACAGTTATTACAACCCCAATTCCGAAAAAGTTGGGACAGTATGGAAAGTGCTAATAAAAACAAAGTGGAGAGATTTGTAAATGTACTTTGACTTGTATTTAAACAAAAAAAAAATGTATAAAGACAAGGTATTTTATGTTTTACCTAATCAACTGCATAGTTTTTTTAAGGTAAACGTTTATTTTGAAATTGATGCATGCAACACGTTCCAAAAAAGTTAGGACGGGCAATTTAGGACTAATAGTGATGTGACAAGTTGAAATAAGAAGGTGATGTGAAACAGGTGAGGTAATCGTCTAATCAGAGTACATAAGTAGCCTCCAAAAAAGGCCTAGTCCTTCAAGAGCAAGGATGGGTCAAGTCTCGGCAATCTGCCAACAGATGCGTCAGTGAATAATCCAACACTTTGAGAACAACATTCCCCAAAGACAAATCGGTAGGATTTTGGGCGTTTCACCTTCTACAGTGCACAATATAATTAAAAGATTCAAGGAATCTGGTCAAATCTCGGTGCGTAAAGGGCAAGGCCGAAAACCACTTCTGAATGTGTGTGATCTCCGATCCCTCAGACATCACGGTCTTAAAAACCGTCATGAGTCTGTAATGGATATCCTGACATGGGCTCGGGAATACTTTGGTAAACCTTTGTCAGTCGACTCCATTTGCCGCTGCATCCACAGGTGCAAGTTAAAGCTTTACTATGCAAAGCAGAAGCCATACACCAGCGTCAGGTCCAAAAGCCAGTGTCTGTCATGGTATGGGGGCATGTCAGTGCCCATGGCATGGGTAACTTGCACATCTGTGAGGGCACCTTTAATGCAGAAGGATATGTGCACATTTTGGAGCAACATATGCCGCCATCCAGAGCAGGACAACACCAAACCACATTCTACATGGATTATAAGCGCATGGTTGCGCAAGCAGAGAGTGCGGGTGCTAGCATGGCCTGCGTGCAGTCCTGATCCATCTCTGATTGAGAAAGTGGGGCGCATTATGAAGCACAAAATAAGGCAATGGAGGCCTTGTACAATTGCGCAGCTGAAGAAATACCTAATGGATTAATGGGGGAAAATTCCACTTGCTAAACTTAACCTTCAGTGCCCAAACGCTTAATAAGTGTTGCAGTCATCAATTTGAAATGCGTGTATATTTATTAAAAAAAAAATGTTAAATTCACAAAGTAAAACATCAAATAATGTGTTAATAATCTGTTTTCAATATAGCACAGGGTGAATTGAATTTTCAAATGACCCTTTTTCTTTTTTCATACTGTCCCAACTTTTTTGGAATTGTGGTTGTACTAAGACAGGACAGTAGGCACAGTAAGTGACCAGTACACAGTTTTACTATGGAAGAGTCAGATATAACAGGTACTACAAAAAGATATAACAATATAACCGAAATGCTGTGCATGTAAACATAACATACTATGAGAGAGTATTCAGCAGATAAACGTACATATACCATATATGGACATAGCAGTTATTGGGGTAACAGCCAGGTAGAAAGTTTAGTAGTGACAAAAATAAAAATGTAATATTTTATAAATACAATAGCAGCAAAAATGCAGGTAGACAACACAGTGGGGTTTTGTTTTTGTTGTTTTTTTGTTGTTTTTTTTTTACAGTGCTGTAGTAGCTGTTTAAGAAAGAAAGAGATGTGCAAAAATTGCAAAGGGGGTGGAGTGGTGTTCAGTAGAGCAGGGGTTCCCAAACTTTTCCAGGGAAAGGCCCCCCAAATTGCATTAACATTTGAGCGAGGCCCCCCTTTTGCAAGATGTCTTTAAAACACATTAAAAATACAGACTTCTGAATATATCCACCTTCTTTACATTGACGTTTTGTCTGTTTAGCAATTAGAAAGTTAGGTATAGCAAATGTGATTTTAAAATGTATTGTTACAAATAACATGTTATACTAATGCATATGTGTGTGTATATATATATATATATATATATATATATACACACACACACACATATAGCGTGGGTGCGTGTGTGTGTGTGTGGGTGTGGGTGTGGGTTGAAGGGCGATCGGGCGGTGAGGGTGAGGTTACAGCCAAGGGGGCAGGGCGGAGCCGTCACTCGCATCGGAGTCACCTGAAACCCAGAAAAAACACACAACAGCGATTAGCAGACATGCACGCGCGACAAAAATGTATAAAACATGCCAGAGATTCGCACACATGTTCGGAGATACTTCTCTCCTTCTGCGAGTGGAATATCGCCCTTTTATACTCTCCTCTCGCTTGCTGGATGGTGGAATTGTTCCACATGGTGCACCATCCACGAGCCGTGGGTGTGTCGGCGGCCCTGACCCCGCCGCCACGTGCTCTCTGGCCGTCCAAAACATTTGGTGGCGCTGAAGCGGAACTGTCTCTTCTGCGTCACTGCTGCAGTCGCGGGAGGGGCGATCTTTGTTTCCTGTGCGCCGGCTACCGGCCTGTCGCCACAATATATATATATTTTACTGTTGCACATGAAACAGAAAGACCATCCAGAGTAGCCATGTAATCAGATAGCTTACTTCTAACTGCATGTGGTCCTAGTAGAAGTACTTCTGTTTTATCAGAATTTAGCAAAAAAAAAAAAAAAATTAATAAGCATCCAACGTCTAATGTCCTTTACACATTCCTCAACTTTTTTAAGCTGTTGTCTGTCATATGGTTATGCTGAAACTAGTGTTGGATCGGAGTTCACCTTTGTTGAGTTCGTGTCGAAACCAATTCCTTAACCAATTAAATCCAAGTCCAAGTCCAAAAGGGGCCGAGCTAGACTTATGTCAGAGTCCTTAACGGCTGAGTCTGAGTTGAGTCCGGCCGAGTCCAGAAAGTAATTAAATTGAAAAAAGATTTGAAATTGCAATTGTAAACTGTTGGATAAAAAGTATCTCAGGTTATGTCTTTTAGTCGTCCTCCGTCAGCCTTCAGCCTTTACTTCTCTTAACTCTTAGTTCTGTGCTATGAGCGAGAAAGTGTGGTTGACCACAGAGCGTTCAGGCCTGGAGAGTCTGAATGAACACACACTGACACATGCTGTTCACAGAGATATCTGAGTTTATTCGTGCAGAACAGGAGTATTTATACACATAGATAAACAGCAGTGCGTGGGCGGTTTCTACTTGTGCAAGGTGCTAGACAGATTCAGACAGTTACGCCACACACACAGTCATACCACAAAAATAAGTCTCTCAAGGTATGAAAATACATGTGTCAACTAAGATAAAGAATGGCAGTTGATCAGCTTATCAGAAGAGGTAATTAAGTGATTGATCCTTATCCCAGCATTACAACATGGAAATCCCTTAATACCCAAACAGAAACTATAACCCAGTATTTCCCGTATCCAAGGTGTCTTGATAGCAGTTCATAATATAAGAGAGTACATGATATAAGAGAATCTCCTTCATTTCCCTCTTTTATTCTAGCGTAGCACAGAATAACCCAAAAGAAATTCTTTAAGTCATAGGTTAACATCACCCTTCCACAGAAAAGTCATGATATGTCTGCGAGAACACATCTGAGCCCGCTGAGACCGTGGCATCATGGTTATGAATGTAAATGTCAATCAGGCCGAATGGATCACCTCAGGGTAGTAACCAGGATTGGAATGGCCAGCTAGAGTAGAGCTAAAAAGAGCTGTAGTTACAGATTCTTGAACCGAGGTGATACTACGATGAATACAGGCACAAATACAGGGGCTGAATAGGAAGATAAAGACGAGAACCACGATAATAGGGAGAATGGCGGACACGTAAGGGGAAAATCATCCAAATAAGTCCCACCAAAGACCCCAAGTGGTTCTACCTTCTTCATCTCGCCTTCACAAACCAATGGCAACATAAATGTAACAAAAAATACCACTATTATATCTTACCATTGGCATTTAATATTTTTATTTCATGTCAGCACCTCAACTAGTTTCCTATCAAAAATGGTTTCAAAGAAAAAAGGGATATAGAGGAATATGTAGAATATTTATTATATTACAACTGTATGAAAATACAAATGAACCTGTTTTGTCATTGTATCAGACTATATTGTGTCCTCCAGTTCGAATTACATTTCAGTGATTTGATGCGTCTCCCCCACAGCCATCTGAGAGAGAGAGTACAGAGTTACATTTAGCAGCATGTCATAACAACAAACTTAATGCTTTATTACTGCTTTTAATCTGTCTATGAATCACAACAAACTAATTTCTGAACACATATCTGTTCTTGTAACTTTATTCATTTTAATTCCTAAAATGAAAAGAAAAAAAAAATCCCTATCAGCAGGGTTTATTATATTTACTACATTAAGAAGTACATTTCACATTGTATGTGAAATTCAAGACTGGAGCCACCAAATACTAATGTTTAGGGGCGGGCGATAAGACTACAATCTTATATCACAATAACAATACGTTTTCTCAGGTAGGTCTATCAGTAGTGTTCAAGTAAAAAATACTACAGAAATTGAATAAAGCAATTAAATGTAAAAATAAAAGAGACTTCACTGTATGACACATACAGTGATTCTTATTAAATTTACTGAAGTTATTCAGTCAAATGAGTGAGTGAGTTATTTTCTCTTTGTCTTTTGTTTGATTAACATTAATGACACAGACAGCAGCAGGTTTATTAGACTTCTGTCACTTTAAGACCTAATACACAGATCCAAACTGTACTGACACACCTCTGATTTTTCCCCCAACTGTTTACATACACTTAAGAAATAACCGCCTGTGTTTGCAAGAATACTTGGCCAGACCTGCATTTTGACATGATGCCTGTATTTATTTGACGGTCCGAGCGCAATAAGCTGCTCAGGGGTGTAGGAGCAATTTTGAACTTGGGGGGGGATGCTGAAATGCTAGGGGGTTCAGTGGCATGCTCCCACAAAAAGATTTTTTAAAAATTAATAAAGCACTTAAATGCTCATTTCTAATGACTTTTGGGAACAGAATGTACTAATTAGTGTGGTTGTAAGAGGGTATTTGCGGTGACAGAAGACTGAGAATACTCAGACTGCTGCGGCACTTCATTCATGATGGAGGTGGGGTGAAGCTATGAGGTTTAACAGACCGTTTGAGGATCCAATGGAGTTACAAGATTTAGTCACAAGCTTATTTAAGACATTTCATTGGTTAAAATGTTTGTAAAACACACAGACAGATGTAAAGGGAGACCAATTGCATTGATTTATGAAAAAAAAATTAAAAATGACGAAATATGGAGATACGAGTTCTGATGTATGTCACTGAATGAAGCTCAATTTATTCATTAATATTACTCCAAACAGAGAATTGTTCATTTAAAGCACTAGCTACTATAATCATTAAGAACAGCTGCTAGTTAATGTAGCTAGCCACAGTACATGTTGAGACGTGGGTGCCAGCCTGTGAGGATTGCTGTTTGTGTTGGTGAGTTGAAGCTATTAGTATGAGATGGAGGCTATTTTGCTATAGAAAAAAACACTCCATTGTCCAGTTTTCTCTCTGGAGGAAAGTGTGACCTACTATGGCAGTTCTTGATGCAGAAGCACTTCCCTACCATCACAATGTTTTCCAGAATCACGACAGAAAATGAAAACACACAGTCTCCAACTCATAGCTCCAACTCACCAGCAGTGGGAGCGATCCTCACACGATGGCACCCCTGTCCCAAACATCCAACACGGTGTGCCGTGAACTAACTGGATAACTGGTAGCTATCCACACAACTCCTCAGTCTTTTCTACTCCTATGACCTGCTGTTCATCCTCCTCTATCCTCTTCCTCCTAAAATATTGTAGGATCTCTGTGTGAACATTTTGAATAACGTTACCATTAAATCATTTATGGGCACGTAGCAACGACACATACACACAATTTTGGTGTGCTAGCCAGCTTGCAAACGTATGCATATTTGACAGTTTCATAGGCTAAATAATTATTTCGACAACAAAATTGTCTATCAAAACCAGCGAACAATCTGCAGTTTCATGTGCTGAAATAGCAACAATGTCCTACCTCAACTACAAAGTGGTAAATCTTTCATCTATACATTAGTTTGCTTGAGATCGTCTGAATGCTGTGTGGTAACCGCCCTCACCTCAGGATGTGAGGTCTTTTTCCACGGATGGTCAAGGAATATTCGAATCATCTCAAAATGAATCCATCTCGCTTTCATTGTGTAAGAGTAGCCACCTCTCTGAAAATCCATACTAGGTTTGCTTGTTACGTTGTAGTGACACACACTTTGCTCTCGTCAAGCTTGGCAACAGGCAAGCGGGTCCAGCGAGCCCTAGCTACTCGAGTCTGACCCCTGCGCTTATTATAGCGAAAGTTTGTGTTTATTGTTATTGAATTTTGTTTCTAAAAGTTGTGGAATGGATTAATTTGGAGACTCTCCATTATAGAAAATATCTATGAAATGTAATCAATATGTGTAACTAACATTTGGATATGTTAATGAAGTATATTCAATATGTAACCAACATTTAGAATTATTACTTAAGCATAATCGAATAATCAATATTAGTTAAAAAGCATAATCTATATGTATAATCAATAGTTAGAAGCACAATCTAAATCCATAGAACAATGTTTGATCGAGTTATATTCTGAGTGTGTATTGAGTTGGATGAACTCTGGTGTCTTACTGTACAATAATTGTTCTTTCTGTACCAGCCTGTATCTTCCTCCACAGAAGACTTTGAGGCCGATACCAATTAATGAGCTAGGGTAAGGCTTGGGGGGGGGGGGGGGGGGGGAAGGCAAGTGTGGATCAAAGTCAGGACACAAGCCTATGTGAAACCTTTTTTAAAAAGAAGAAACAACCAAGACCTCATGAAATCGTAACTGCGCATGCTCCACAAATTTAAGATAACACATAGACATGAATATTTAATTGTGCCAAAGAAGATTGGTCTGTGTGTGCTTGCATAATTCAGACTCTCTGCAGACTGTCACACTTTATTGGTTTTCAGTAAAGTTTATTTACTTTTTGACATCTACTAAACTCTCTGTCTCTGAAGTTTTTGACTTAGGCTAAAAAGGTTGATTTTATCAACGACATAATCTCAGGAATCCTCTGAGACAGGTAGGCAATGCGAAATTTGAAAATAGGATGGAAAAAACGGGTGGGTGGGGGGGGGGGTGTTTGGCAAAGCCTAGATTTTGAAATGGGGGGTGGGGACATGTCCTCGCATGTATTATACACGCCCATGTTGCTACCGGAAACGCGAGAGCAGTACTATTCCGAAACGGAAACGAACAGCGCATGCGCAGATTGAGCAGTTTGTTGTGTTCGGCGTGGAAGAAATGGCATACACGGCTAAAATTGGGCCCTCGATTTTGAGTAGCGATCTTTCCCAGCTGGGTAGGGAGTGCGAGCGGATGATGGAGTGCGGCGCGGACTATTTACACCTGGACGTTATGGACGGGTGAGCTGTAACAGTGTGTTATTTTTCATATCAGTGTTTTTAAACCTGCGGACGAGCCTTATGACTTCAGCTCGCGCCATCTATAACGCGAGCAAGTTAAAAGTCCAGGTGCGTGGAAACGGGGCGGCCAAAGCCTAATTACTGACCGGTTTACACACAGGCTGTGCTTTCTCCGGGTGCAGCGTGGTCAGGTTTCAGTTTGGAAACTTGATATTATTTTTAACCTGCAGTTTTCGCCATATTAAAACTACCAAGCAGGAATTTAATGTGATCCGCGACTGTGAAACTGCAGCGCGGCGTCTCCTGTAGCTCTTTAAGCTCATTCATTAAAAAAAAAATCCCTTTTGTAACACTTCATTTATTGTAAAATAAATATATATGTGACCGAAATCAATAAATAAATAAATAAAAATTATTAACTGGGTTTTAATTCGTGTGCTTTTAATGTAAATTTATTTCACTAGAAATATGAGTAAAGGTGTAAAGACAAAATATCCTCGTCCATGTTCTACATAAGTAGGGTAATTTTAGATATATTGGGACAACTGTATTACAAACTTTCTTGCCATTAATATCCCCCGTGTTGTGTTGATTATTTACATGTGAAGGAAAAAATGTCCATCATATTCTAAAGAAAAATGGCTCACCTTTTTGTTGTTTTTTATGGCTGACTGGAGAATAAATTAACAACATGCGTGGTAATTTGAGATGCATTTTTGTTGGTTTATCAATAAATAAATCAATACATTAATCAATAAATCAAAATCTAAAACAAGACTTTAAAAAATCTTCTCCAAACATCATCTAATATCGTATGAACCGAGTAGACAAAGTAAAACTAAATTTATATTAAGATGTTGGACTGAGTAGCGTTCTGTAATTAATTTTGTACATTAATACAACTGGGTTATTGTCCAGTATTTTACATTCATATTAATATTTAATAATTTGATCACAGTAGCAGCATAACACAGTATCTGAAACAAACACTGAACTCAGTCTACAACAATCATACACTGTAAAACCGGATAAGTTCATTTAACTCAAAATTTGAGGAAACCAATTACCTTAATTTAAGTTGATAAATCAATTTCTTTAAGCCAAATACACTTAAATATAACTTAACATAACACGTTTGAGTTAAATTTTTGTTATATTTAAGTGTATTTGGCTTAAAGAAATTGATTTATCAACTTAACAATTTTGAGGTAATTAGTTTCTTCAAATTTTTTGAGTTAAATGAACTATCTGGTTTTACAGTGGATGAACACAGTATACTAAGTTAAAATCTCTGCATACTAAGTTGCACACTATGCTCGATATTTCAGTGTAGCTTATTTTTCTCCTTCTTAAGATGTTTTATTAATCCATCAATATATCATTTAACCACAGTTATGGGATGTTCCATGCATACATTATATCGTTTCACCTATTGTATTTTAAGACTGTCCTGATTAACCCAAACCATGTTTTGCAATTTGGAACATCTTGAAAATAATTATATTCTGCAAATAACTAGTGCATGATTTTACCATTTTATGAATTCTGTGTATATGCATCTTAAATAATACATAGTAAAATATCTTACGGTATAGTATAATTACGTCATTTCTTGTATTCTGAGATTTTTGCGTTTGATGATTGATGCTGCCCATGTCCCCTTACCCGATGTCACATGAGTCAAGTCATGTCACTTCTATTAAGAAGTTCCATTGCAAGGAATTAGTAACAATAAGTGTTGACTTTCGCATAGCAGGCCAGAAAATAAATGCTGCTAAGTTAAATGGCTCCAATTCACCTGATGTCCCAATATACCTGAATTCACACTGCATTTAACAAAGTAGAAATTGAATTAGTAAACATCTAACAAGCAATTCTCCAACCTATCTGAAGGCATTTTGTTCCGAACATCACGTTTGGCCACCCGATGGTAGAATGTCTCCGGAAAGCTGTGGGTCCAAATCCTTTCTTTGGTAAGTTGTAGTTTGAGCATTTATCATTAAATTCTGTTATGTGCTGCTGCGTTGCTAATCAGATGTTGCAAATGGAGACATTAGTAATATTGACACTCCACCTTCATGCATACAAAATGTATGTTGTCAGTATTCTATTGTTTTGTCTATTGCTATGTAAAAGTGTAATTCTTAAGAAATTTGATAAAGCAACTGAAGTATGAAATGCATACCTTAGTCATTGTATTCAGGTAAACTAACCATATACATTGGATGTCCAAAGTCACGATTTTTGTGATGTGTAAAAAAAAAAAAAAAAAAAGTTAACCATTGCTGTAGTAACCCACAAAATTCAAGTGAAAAACAATAACTTTAAGAAATGAGACCTTTTAAGAAAGAAAAAGAGAAAAACAATACCCTGGTTGCATATATGGATATGAAATCTCTACACACCCCTGTTAAAATGTCAGGATTTTGTGATGTGAAATTCAATTCAATTCAATTTTATTTGTATAGCGCTTTTTACAATAGACATTGTCTCAAAGCAGCTTTACAGAAATATCAACATGGTATACAGATATTAAAGGTGCGAATTTATCCCAACTGAGCAAGCCACTGAGTGGCGACGGTGGCAAGGAAAAACTCCGTAAGATGTTTTAAGAGGAAGAAACCTTGAGAGGAACCCGACTCAGAAGGGAACCCATCCTCATCTGGGTAACAACAGATAGTGTGAAAAAGTTCATTATGGATTTATATGAAGTCTGTATGGCCTTAGGAGCAGCCGTAGTCCCAGCAGTCTGGAATTAGAGAAGATTTGAGCTCCATCCAGAGGCAGAAAGGATCTGGATCTCTAGTATCTCCATAAATTCATGTGGGGCTCGGCGAAAGGAGAGAGGGAGAAAAAAGATAATTATGACTGCGAAGTAGTAGAACAGAATCTAGTCAGGGTAGGCTTGAGTAAACAAATACGTTTTAAGCCTAGACTTAAACACTGAGACTGTGTCTGAGTCCCGAACACTAATAGGAAGACTGTTCCATAACTGTGGGGCTCTATAAGAGAAAGCTCTTCCCCCTGCTGTAGCCTTCACTATTCGAGGTACCGTCAAATAGCCTGCATCTTTTGATCTAAGTAGGCGTGGCGGATTATATAAAACCAAAAGGTCGCTTAGATATTGTGGCGCGAGACCATTTAGTGCTTTATAGGTTAATAAAAGTATTTTATAGTTAATGCGAGATAATTACTGGGAGCCAATGCAGTATTGATAATATCGGTGTGATATGGTCGTACCTTCTAGTTCTAGTTAGGAAGCCATTTATCTAGCAAGCCTTTATCTAGTTTTGGTGAAGCCATTCCTTTGTTGATTTGGAGGTCTGCTTTGGGTCGTTGTCATGCTGAAAGGTTAAATTCTTCTTCGTCTTAAGTTTTTTAGCAGATGCCTGAAGGTTTTGAACCAAAATTGACATGTATTTGCAGCTATTCATGATTCCGGCCACCCTGAATAAAGTCCCATTTGAGCTGAAGAAAGTCAGACCCAAAGCATAATGCAGCCACCACCATGCTTCCCCATGGGAATGGTGTTTTTCGTTGTTGTTGTTTTTTGTCACCAAATATATCTGAGTATTATGACCAAAAAGTTAAAGTTTGGACTCATCAGATCATAATACATTATTCCACATGGTTTTCTTGCTACCTACCTTGTAGCCATGTAGATTGTCACATGTAGGGTGCAACCAGTACTTGCCAGAAATTGCTGCAGTTCTTTTAATGTTGCTGTAGGCCTCTTGCCAGCCTCCCTGACCAGTTTTCTCCTGATCATCTCATCAATTTTTGTAGAATGTCCTGTTCATAGTAATGTCACTGTTGTGCTGTAGTTTTGCCATTTGTTGATTGTCTTTACAGTGTTCCATAATATACTCAGCAAAAAAAGAAACGTCCTTTCACATTCAACTGTGTTTATTTCCAACAAACTTCTTAACGTGTAAATATTTATATTAGCATAAAAACATTCAACAACTGAGATATAAACTGAACAAGTTCCACAGGTGCTTGACGAACAGAAATGGAATAATAAGTCCCTTATTAGTCCCTGAACAAAGGGTCAATATCAAAAGTAACAGTCAGTATGTGGTGTGTCCACCAGCTGCTTTAAGTACTACAGTGCATTTCATCCTCATGGACTGCACCAGATTGGTCAGTTCTTGCTGTGAGATGTTACTCCACTCTTCCACCAAGGAATTTGCAAGTCCTCGATCACGTCTGGGGGGGGGACACATGGTTACATGTCATTTTCCACTGCAAGGACAGTCAGCTGTCCTTCCTGTCTCCCTGTAGCACTGTCTTAGGCGTCTTACATTACAGACATTGCAGTTTATTGCAGCCACACCTGCAGTCCTTATGCCTCCCTGCAGCAGGCCTATGGCATGTTCATGCAGGTGAGCAGGAACCCTAGACAATCTTTCTTCTGCTATTTTTCAGAGTCAGTAGAAAGGTCTCTTTAGTATCTACGTTATTGTAACTGTGACCGTAATCGCCTACCGCCTGTAAACTGTTCGTGTTTTAAGGACTGTTCCACAGGTGCATGTGAAATAATTCTTTATGGTTCATTGAACAAGCATGAAAACCATTCTTTAAACCCTTTCCAATAAAGAACTGTAAAGCTTATTTGGATTTTACTAAATGTATCTTTAAAATACAGTCACCTGAAAAAGGGACGTTTCTTGTTTGCAGAGTATATATCTAATATAATGGAATTTTTTTGTAGCCCTCTCCTGATTGCATGATTATTTTTCAACAATGCCCTGATGGCAAAACTACTCTGGCCCAAACCTTTCTTAAGATCTGTAACAAATCTATCAAACAGATTCAGCCGAGCTCTGAACCTTAAACCGCTGCTTATCCAAGCAGATGTGGCCTAGATCCATTCTGAAAGATTTATTTTCTAGCTGTTATTGCCAGAAAAAGTTTTTGACGAGTGCAAATGGACAGTAATATTGGTTATTTTATTTTTTGCACAATTTGTCACGACTTGATAGCGGAGACAGATGCAAGTGCAGATTGGTGTCTATTAGAGTGAAACAGATGAAAACAAAGCCTATGAACATGAAACAAAACAAACAAGAACTAGATACATGGCAAGAACATGAACAAAATGACATACAATGTGACTACAAAAGATGAAAGTTGCACAATGAGACACAGACTCCAGAGCTTAAATAGTGACACTAATTAGGTGAAACAGGTGCGTGTGATCAGTGAAGCATTTACTTGATCATGTGATGTGCTGGGGCTGCTGGGAAGTGTAGTTCTTTGCCGTATTCTGTGCTTCTATGACAAAACTGATGCCCAACTACCAAAGCCCAGTGCATGATTTACAGTTCAGAGGGGATCCTGGACAACCAAGTGAAATGTCTCCTTGCTGACCCGGGCACTTAGGCTGATGAAGTCCATGGGGAGCAACACACTTAGCAAAAACATTACTCATTTGATGGTTAATAAAATCATATTTATTAAAAAAACAGTTGCCCACATTCAGGAGATGACCACTTATAGCTTTTTTTTACCTACTTTTTTAATGGCCTATATTTTAATAGGAAGAGTGGAATAAAATTGCCAAATTAAGATGCTCTCAGTTGGTAGACTCTTACTGAAAAAGACTGTATTGTGTATTACAAGCAAAATGTGCTTTAACAAAGTATTAGCTTTTTAAATTCTTCTCTTTTTCCCCTAAAATGGTTTTTCACTTGAATGTTGTTCACATATTAAAGTTGGAAAATATCTGACATGATTTATCTTTGTTTCCTTTTTTTTTTTTTTTTTTACATTTCAAAAACCTTCAATGTTAACAGGGGTGTGTAGACTTTTTATATCCACTGTAGATCACTTTGTAGGTGAATAATTATTGTAGCCCATCAGATTTTCTGTGCCTTTCTGGCTGGTCTCTTTATGGAAACCATAGGGCCACCACTATTGAGCTATTTATTATTACTGACATGACTGTGTGTGGTGCTGGAACAAGTGGATCAAGTACAGTTATATTTTTTTGTTGTTTTAAACTATATTACATTTATATTTATTCATTTAGCAGACGCTTTTATCCAAAGCGAATTACAAATGAGGAAATACAAGCAAAACTAATCGGCATCACTGCTGGATTAAGAACAGTAGGCCAAAAATCTGCAGAGTAAGCCAGTGTTGTCATAAGTGAAGTTAAGACAATCAACACACTTTGTCTAAAGCAGAGATGAGAAGATTAAGATGTTACTTTACTTTAAGAAAGTCAATTAAATGAGTTAAAATGTTAGTCTTTGAGAAACAATATTAATAAATCAATATGCAGACTGTATATATGCCAATAATTTAAGCTTTGAGATGAGCATGCACACAGTAGACCTCCACCCATCTCTACCCACCAAGACAAGCAAACATTTTAAACAATTGAGTTATACAAGCTCTCAACCCCTCACTCAGCATCCTTCCACATCATGCTACACATGCTGAAGTCCACTCCTACTCAGCACCTTCCATGTCAAAACACACACACCAAAGTCCACTTAGTCACACACAAAAGGCTTTAAACATACCAATGATGATTTTAAGTAGTACAAATGATTAATTATTTATTGCCATTTATTTCTCAGGTAGATACATGCATACTTTATTGACACAAGTCTCATGGCCATGGTTATAAATCTCATGCCTTCTTTAACACTCAAAGCATACATACAAAAAAAGTTTTCACAAAATAGTGATGTGTTTTTCAGAGTGTCTTCACAGCAATGCTAGGGTCAGTAACCTATTTAGCTTGACCCAGAGTAACTGCCATTGAGTTAAGGCTCAATTTGTGTGCAGACTAAATCTCCATGAAATGCAGCAGTTGTACAATAGGGAGCACTCAATTGAGTAATTGACACAACCTTTTGTTTGTTGAGATTATTTTTGATGCTTTATATCAATATATTAATTTGAAAAACAGTCATACCTATTTTAGAGACCTTTTTAAGACCGCAGTGGTCGTATAAAGAGGAAAGGTAAAAAGGTGAGGGTTTTTAAAATGTAAGCTTTTTAAAATAAAATTCTTCATCACCTATCTCCTTATTTCCTTTTCTGTTAGCACAGTGCTGTGAAAAAGTATTTGCCCCATCCTGACTGTTCTCTTTTTGTGTAATCCCATGCTAAATTGTTTCAGCAATGAACACAAAATCTAAGATAAAACAAATGCAACCTGAGTAAACAATTTTTTTAATGATAATGTTATTTATTGAAGCAAAAAGGTTATCCAATACCAACTGGACCAACTAATTCCCCAAATCTATGAAACCCCATTCATAATGGGTTTCAGCTGGACTAGATGCAACCAGACCTGATTGCTGCAAACCCTGTTCAATCAAATCAACACTTAAATAAAACTTTTCAACAGCATGAAGTTGGTTAAAAGGTCTTACCCACTAACACACTACGGCAAAATTGAAAGAAATTCCAGAAATGATGAGGAAGAATGTGATTGAAATGCATCAGTCTGGGAAGGGTTACAAAGCTATTTCAAAGGCTCCTAGACTCCAAAGGACCACAGTGCTAGCCATTATCTCCAAATGGAAAAATTCGGCACAGTAGTGAACCTTCCCAGAAGTGTCCGATCTTCCAAAATTCCTCCAAGAGCACAGCAACGACTCATCCAGGAAGTCACAAAAGAGCATCAATAAAGGTCACTGTTCATGATTCACTATTAGAATTTACCAGATTTTAAGTTTAAGGGGCAATTAGTTTTTCCCATTAGTGATGGGTGTTGGATCACTTTTTTTTTCTCTCAATTAAAAAAAAATTAATTGCAGAACACCTGGCAAAAATTATGAATCTCTACACTTGGAAGATGTTCACCCGGCTTTTTTACTTCATAGCAAATAAACAAATCACAGATATGACAATGTTTTTTATTTAATAGCTGAACATTCCGGCTTTGTGAAACATGCCTCAAACAAGTTAAATGAAATTATTTTAATTAATGGCATATTTCAGTAGAGGAAAAAATTAAGGAATCATCTTATAATTTGCATTTCTAAAACAAATACCAGCACAAGTCTAAAAATGCTGAAAATGCTAATTAGTCTGCAGTTAAGAGTGCATACAGACCTTAACCTTGGACTTTTTGAAAGGAAACATGGCCCCAACAAGAGAGATGTCAGTTGAAACATTGGAAAGGATTATAAAACTCCTTCAAGAAGGAAATCTAACATGGAGTGTGGCAAAAGATGTTGATTGTTTCCAGTCAGCTCTAACTAAATTTTTTTGCAAGTATAACAAAATGGTAAGGTTATAAAAGGAAAATTTACAGGTAGACCAAGGAAGATGTCAAACGTCTACAACAGAGATGGCCTTCCTCACTAGCTTGCTCAGTTTGTTGGTCCCAAGTCCCTATGCCACCTCCCTAGCAAACCACAGCAAAGAAGATAACACTGACCACCACAGACTGGTAAAACATCCGTAGCAGCCTATTGCTCACATTAAAGGACCTGAGCCTCCTCAGAAAGAACATCTTGCTCTGTCCTTTCTTATAGAGGACCTCAGTGTTGTCTGACCATTCCAGTTTATTGAGTTGCACCCCTTGTAGGTGTCCACTGTCTCCACTCCCTCCCCCCCTTATGGCGACAGGGGTGGGGGGCATCTTGCTACGCCGGAAGTCCACCACCAGCTACTTGGTTTTCCCGATGTTGAGTTGGAGGTGGTTGTTGTCGCACCATCTTATAAAGCTTTCGATAAGATTTCTGTGCTCCTCTTCCTTATCATCTGTGATACAGCCAACAATGGAGGAGTCATCTCAATGCAGTCTTCCTGGGTGTAGGATGTGTATTGATGTCATTCTGTCTTTGCATTGTCTGCTAATGAGAAGAAGCAGGCTGTGGCTGTCATACCCCAATCTTGTGGTACCGCAGGAAAGCCTGCGGAGGAGGGGGCAGCCAGGGTGTGAAAGGGGCAGCCATCTTGAAGGTGTGAATGGGGACATTTGAGGAGGTGGAGTGAAGTTCAGCCTGCGTTGGTGAGTCAAAATTGGTTTAACACGTTGGTACAGCCCTTTGTCCCTCAACTCAAGT
Organism: Ictalurus furcatus; assembly: GCF_023375685.1. Lineage (NCBI taxonomy): Eukaryota > Metazoa > Chordata > Actinopteri > Siluriformes > Ictaluridae > Ictalurus > Ictalurus furcatus. Next base: position 5,874,228 of record NC_071260.1, on the reverse strand, counting down.
CCCTCAACAAAAAGCCCTTTGTTCCTTCTGGTCTTTTCATGTCCGTAATGCTCCCCACTCGCCCCACACCTCTCTCGGATTGTTCTTTTGCAGCTTCCCCTCAATCATTTTCTTATAGCAGTTTTTAGCCCTCCTCAGTGCCTTCTGTATTTCCTTCTTGGCATTGTCAGTGTCCCATGCCATTAAGGCTCTCTTCTTCCTGTTCAGCAGGTCTTTGATATCCCTACTGATCCAAGGCTTGTTGTTGGGGAAGCAGCAGACCTTCTTGGTGGGGACAACACTCTCCTCACCCTCTGTCAACCCCTTGATCTTCCTGAAACATCTCTTTGACAGTTGTCCTGTACCACTCCATCAGGGCCTCCACAGACCACAGTTGCACAGTCCTGGTGGTGATGGGTTCCTAATAACAGGCTTGTATGTAGGAGTGAGCTGTATTGGACAGTGGTCTGATTTGCAGAGGGGAGGAAAGGCGGTGGCACTGTATGCCTCCTTAACATTAGCAGACAGCAAGTCCAAGGTCTTATCCCTTCTAGTGTTGCAGGTTACATACTGTGTAAAGTTGGTCAGGGTCTTTGATTAAAATGTCCATTTATTTTGAAGAATGCACTGATATGCCATGTCTGCAGGTACACGGTGGTGGAATGAATGACGTCACAGGTGCGTGCCGCTAGTGGAATGTAAACAATAACAACAATGGTGGTTGAAAACTCACGGGGCAGATAATATGGCCTCAACCCAATGGCTAGCAGCTCAGCATCCGGCATGCAGATTGTTGCCTTCATAATAACATGCTGTGGGTTACACCATTTGGAGTTAACAAAGACAGAAAGTCCTCCACCCGACTTCTTACTGTTCTTTTTCTCCCTGTCTACCTGAACTAGCGAGAAACTGGCTAGTTCCACTGAACAGTCAGGTATGTTCCCATTGAGCTATATCTCCGTCAGCCTTGAAGATAGAAAATGAATAACAAAACAAATGAAAAACAAATGGGCGGAAACAGGAGTCAATGTTTGTGACGGAAGAAATCGACTGAACAAAATGGGATACACGTATAGAAAAGCCAATGACAACACTAACATCTAAACAGCAGAAAACAAGGTTACAGTGGGCTAAACAGAAGCAATCATGGAGTGTGGATGATCGGATGAAAGTGATATTCAGCCAATATTTTCAGCCAAAAAAAGATCAGAAATAGCACATTCCAAGCCAAAGGATTAGAATATGTTAATATTGTAATATTTTACCACATGTAGTTCTAGATTAATCAATAAAATTTTACATTATGTAATGTAAATAGTAAAATATTCCCACTTCACATCCAGTACTTCCAAATTGTTTTTTGAATAAAAATCTTGCGACAGAAATGGATGAAAAATGCTTCAGGTTTTCCCCACTGCATTTTGTTTGTATCTCACACACACAATTGCTTGTTAGTAAAATGGCTTTACTTACATTAAATATTGTGCCATGTGTGAATTTTGAGGTGTTATACAGACTAAAGCTTTCATTATAATGGTTCTGCAGTATTTTGTGTTTAACTTCTAATGGACTCCCAATAAAGACACAATAGTAGGAAATAATAGGAACTTTAATAAAAAATCTAAAGCACCACCTTTCCATGATTGATAGAAGTGTGGCTTTAAACACTAGTCAAATTAAAGTACTTCAATACATTACTGGTTTAATGCTACCTACAGACAAGTGAGAAGATTACAGAAATGCTTTTGGTGAGAAATGACTTTTTATCATTGTTCATGCAAGGAGCCCCTATTATTTCTATAGTGAAATACAGAAGTCCACTTTTGTTTTTTGAGTTTTTTGGCTGTTCCTTATTTGTAAATTATGGTTTAGTTTTAAACACTGCCCCCAGTGTACATACTCGTATTGTGTGCAAGTATGAAGACTGCCACCTGTGTGGGCATCCCTGCAGGACACCCTGACATGCTCTCAGATATATGCTAATAGCAGTATCATTCAGCCATATGGCACATCCTTTGATGGCCCAGGCACTGCATAGGTGCTACCTGCTTAGTCTAAGTAATACATAACATAAAAACTCAACAGCATTCACATTCAAAGCATAAGGAAAAAGCAGCTTACAGGGAATTTCTATGTGTTGTGCATTCACTTGTCTGCTTAATCAATTAAAAGGTGCTGTTATGTTTTCCGTTGCACATTTGCAGTTGCCTGTGTTGCAGTAACGTTCAGAGCATTTGGATTTTTACCGAGTGCCCTACTTTGGGTTTCTGAGACAACTGAGCAGTTGTTTTACTGGACTACATTTCCTATATTTTATAGTATTTGAATATAAAGTTCTGTGATGGCTCATGTAGAGTTTTAACTACTGTATACACAACAGGTTCCAAGGAATAAAAGCCATCTAATGCGTGCAGTACTATTAATCTGAGAATTTGAAAGTCATGTAGTGTTCACATTGCATTGCCCCTTTTTTCCCCAGACATGCACATGATGGTTTCCAGACCAGAACAGTGGGTGAAGCCAATGGCAGCAGCAGGAGCCAACCAGTATACATTTCATTTGGAGGCCACTACAAATCCTGGAAGCCTCATCAAGGAAATCCGTGAGAGTGGCATGAAGGTTTGGGCTTCAAGTTTTTAAAGTGTTTTCACATATATTTTTCTTTGTAAATTAACTATACTTAGTCCTGTTAAAGTGACCCTGTAAGGAAACTAGCTGCAAATGAGCTAAGCGCTTTTGGTATTCCGTGAAACGGTGAACTTAAAAGGGGACTCTGTTTTCTTTCTGAACATTTTAGCTTTATTTATTTATTTATTTATTTATTTATTTATTTATTTTGATTTCATGCAAGACTTCTGGTTATCCATTTCCTATTATTTTAGCTGGCTAGCTTGTATTTATCACAGCATCTATCAGCACTTAACATCTCATAGTTGGTGTTAATAGTTATAGATTCGCCGAAAACTGGTGTTAGGGGTTGTCATAATAATGAAAATTTTAATAGAGCAGGTATGTTTTTACAATAAACACCTCCCTGTTACACAAGTTTAAGGAATATAATCCAGACACCTGTATTAAATGCAATGTAGAAGATTGGACTTTATTTTATTGGGGGGGGGGGGGCAAGCACCAATGCTCTGTAGTCACCCCACTGTTCTTCTTCTTCTTCTTCTTATTATTATTATTATTATTATTCTGGCTAGGGTGTCTCTGACAGCCAATAGATCCATCTGGTAAAAAATTGTGAAATATGGCACACTGACTGGGGAGGGTCAAAGGAAAATTCTGACCAGATTTGGGGCAAGTGCTCAAAGCGTCAAAGTTGGGCATAATTTGGAAGTACTTTTATGGTCATAACTTTTGAAAAGCAATACGCTCTATGTCAATTTCCACTTAATATTATGCCATCTTGGATTAAAAAAAAGATAAAAATTCTATTCCTGCTACAAATTTTGCCCAATCATCACCAAATTAGACATGTCATCTTCAGAGTAATCCTCACAAAAGTTATCAAAAGAATTTTGGTACTCCAAATCTGACACACTGAGTGAGGCTGTAGCTCAGCAACGACTTTGCACACTGACACAAAACTTGGGCATCTTCAGGAGCATGACCAGAGGCTATGCAACAAATTTCATGCCAGTGCCACTTACTGGTCAAACTTTACAATAACGTGCCAAAAATGCTTCCATCCAAGTGCCATTTTTGCTACTGTTCCTCCGGATTTTGTCCAATCTTCACCAATTTTGGCCCACATCGTTTTCTCCTGCCATCCTAGGTGTTCACAGACACCACATTACTGACAGGGTTTAATATCAAATAGCATTTTTATTGAGCAATTTTCAGTTTAAAAAACAAACAAACACAATATGACACAATATAACTATCTGTTTTGTAAGTAGGGGGGGCCAGACAGATGAGAAAAAGCATATATACCTCAGATGTTTTGAAATTGCAAGAAGAAAATAATTTTCAGGTCAGAGCAGTAGCAATCACAACCACAGGTCAAAGTAGCAACAGACAGCACCACAGGTCCCAGTAGTAGTGGGAGTTGCAGCAGCAATGCCACCCTGCTTCCCATTTGTTCATCTAGACCTTTCCTACTACAGTCAGAGGATTCCACCACTGTGCATGGTCAAAAAAACCACAAATCATTCTTGAATCCCTTTGCCTAAATCTATGGCTCTGCTTTCCCATGATTGGTTAGGTAACAATTATAACGTGTCAGTGAATGTGCGGCTCACTGCGTCTGGGTGCTTGGCCCCCAAAAATGCTGCTTGCAGCTTTAATTTTGTATAGGATTGTCCCATTGTCCCAAGATTACAAAATTCTGGAGAAATGTAATACATATTCTATCATTAATCACTCTCAGTACAATACAAATTTTCCCACATTTATGCATCTTCGGCATATTCTCTGAAGATATAACCTTATCCCGTGAAAATGGAACAATGATCAATATATGCTTCCTCCAGGCTAAACACATCTCTTGCCACTGGAAGAAGATATAACCACCAACAGTTTGTGGTTGAAATCGCTTTCTATTTGTCTATCCATTACCCTTTGTGATGTTCGTATTCCAAGGTTAGACATTCCAATTAAAAGTCCTATTCTTTGGCAACTCCCTGGTACCAAGGGTGTTGAGATGCCACCCTGCCAGCCTAGCTCGTGCCGGACAAATTTGGCAATCAGATTTGGACTAGGGCCTTGGTTTCTACTGCTGCCTTCACTAGTGGAACGAACACCTTGACAGATTCCTCCCAGGATAAAACTACATGCCTTGCATGGGTTTGTTGTCTGGGTCACTCGAGGGACCTTTTAGTTGAACCCAGAGTTTCTTCCGATCAGCTCCTTTTGTTGACCATTGATCTACTAACCTTGTAGCATTTAATGAAAGAAACCTGCTGGGAGAGTAAAATGTGTTGTTGTGGTGCTCTATGATTCACAAGTGTAATATATACACAAAGAGAAACATTTTAGATATGGATAGATAAAAAAGAATGTTATTGGGAGTCTGGGATTGATTAATTGAATGTTTTTTAGACTTTGCCCACAGCCTAAGGGCAAAACTCACAGGGGAACCACTCAATATTTTTGTAATTCACAAATAAGTATTTGGTTTATAAACATATTTGACGTGCATAAACCTCACTTGCCCTTTCATTTATTTGTGGGATTGGCTGCATTTGTTTATAGGTCACTCCAGGTATTTGTAGAAGGTCCTGAATTTATTTGGGGATCTATAAAACATTTGGCCCTTATTCAAAGCAGCTTCCTTCCTTCACAACCTTCCGATCAGTAGTCCAATGCCTTTTATCTACACCAGCCAATCAGATAGCAAAACAACTTTTTGTTAATGATCACTTTACTCCAGCCAATCACTGTAGATATGCTGTTACACGCCTGGAAGAAAGCACTATCTCACATCTTCCTCATACAGTAAATGAGCGGACCCGTAGTGACTATGATTGATTGTAAGCCATCACTTCCACCTACGGAGCATGGGTTTGTTCCCTTGGCTCCTGACCATGGATGGCTGGAGCATTATCAGGATTCGAACTTGGTTTCCCCACAATAGTCTGACATTTTTATTTATTTATTTTGCAATTTGTGAGACCAGACCATTCACCTTTTGAAGCTTACTTAAGTTTATCTTCCTGAAACCTGGCAACCACCAGTCCACTCAGTCCAGGGGACAGAGTTATAAAGAGAAGTCTTTCCCAGAAAACTTAAATGAAAGGACAGAAAATCTATCCAAAGATCTGATATCACCAAAGCCAATTCAATCCAATTTTACAATCCATGTCTGAAAGTATTGGAACTTGCATCCAGATATCCCAGCCTGTACCTTTTGATCGAAGCAGGTGTGCCAAGCAAGGTCAAATAATTGTGCGCAGAGGTAGCATATTGTTAAATTATTGTCCGGTACCAGTCAGAACCAAAATTTGAACCCTACTCTGGCTGATTTCCTCTCGTCTGAACACAGACACACAAAGTTCATTGCAAAAGTGTCTTAGTTTTAATATTCAGAAAGCACAGTGTGTGTGTGTGTGTGTGTGTGTGTGTGTGTGTGTGTGTATGTGTGTATATATATATATATATATATATATATATATATATATATATATATATATATATATATATATATATATATATATACACATACACATACATACATATATACATATATATTTTTTTATTAGGGCTGCACAATTATGGCCAAAATGATAATCCCGATTATTTTGATCAATATTGAGATCTCAATTATTTTTCACGATTATTCATTGGTTTTAGCGACAACATATTTTCATTGTACTTTCACATTTAAATAAACAGACCGCTACTTTCACCTCCATGTTGTGCTACATTCCTGCTAATGTACAAATATTTGCATCAAATTAGACTGGTCCTTAAAGTGCATCATCTCGTAGAAGCAAAATATAAATAAAATTGTACCCAAAATATAGGATAAGTAAAAATGCCATCAACCAAATGAAAATATGCATCAAATATAACAATATGCAACTAAATGAAAACAATTCAGGCCTATGCAGAAAAGGCAATAACAATGTTTACAGGAGGAGAGACACAAGACAATTTCTTTTAGGAGATTACAAAAATTTAGGAGCACAGTTGAACTTTAGGGTTTTTTTGTTTTGTTTTGTTTTTTAAGAGATGGTAGCGTTAATGTGCCACAATATAACAAGTATGCATGAGAAAACTTGAGCTTGTCAATTATGACAGAATTTAAGAACATAGTGCGTGATCAGTAAAAGATGGCGGTTGTGAGATTGGGAAGTTGAGAGAAGCAAATGATGTACAGTGTTACTCGTCATCAAAATGGCTTCTCTGCAGTATTTCCAAACTTGTTCGGTTGACTGAGGAGATGAAAAGCAGTGGAAAGTAACTGTTGCGCAGTGTAGATGCATTTTGGCCTTCCTGTACTTTTTATTAACTCCGAACAGGTCACTCGCACCGGTGCGAATAAATATTTAGTGACAGTCGCACAAAGTACTTCAGTCGCAAACGCGAGTGAAATGGTCGCACTATAGAGCCCTGAGTTTATCTGCAAAGTTTATTCCTGTTCGGCGTGATGACATTTAATGTCCCCGACAACCTTTAGCATCGTGCTAGCTAGTGTCATGATTTCCCCTCGCGAAAGCGCTGGAGCTCGCAGAGAAACTGGCAGCTCGAGCGCTAACTCCGTTTCCGGGTTTTGGCACTACAAAATGACGTCAGCCCCGCGCCGCTCTACGTGATTGGCTGCAAGTGTAGGAAGCACTTGATTTGAGTGGAGAAAACAGCGGAGTTTTCTATGAGCGGAGGACGAACTTTAAATGTCAATATTGCAGTCGATCATGTTCATTTAATCGTGGGCAGTCAAAATCATAATCGCGATCGATATCCAATTAATTGTGCAGCGCATATATATATATATATATATATATATATATATATATATATATATATATATATATATATATGTATATATGTGTGTGTGTGTGTATATGTATATATATGTGTATATATATATATATATATATATGTATATATGTGTGTGTGTATATGTGTATATATATGTATATGTGACATAAGGGGGGCAGGTGTCCCCCCTCCCATATCGCTATCAATTTACTGTAGTCATGGAGTTTCAGATTTGAAAATTGTTTAATACGTGTTTATGTACATCTCCATGGTGATAGGGGGCAGTAGAACAAAATAAGAGCATTTACTTTATTGAGATTGGGCCGTAATCAACCAGTAATTTCATTTCCAGTGACTGATGGTAGAAAGTTCCTTAAAGAATGGTATGGGATTTATGAATGGCTTGAATATAGTCCCACCATTGATCAGGCTTTTTGTTTCATGTGTCGCGCATTTGGTGGCAACGAGACTAAACGGACACATTTCAAGTGACTGGATTTGCCAACAAACATCAGAAAAGCAGCGTGCACATTTCTGCTGGGTTAAAAATTAAAGGTAATCAACAGACGTTTAAAACGGGAAGCGTAGCCACGCAAGTTGCAGTGGTTTTAAGATCTGTCGACAGAGACCTCGATGTCTATGAATCATTCATCGGATTTTAAAGGACTGACAGAAGAGATGGTGAATCTTTGGCCCTTCTTTTAAAGAATGTACTGACAAGCTTTAATCTTGATATCTGCAAGTTGAGAGTGCAATGTTACGATGGTGCAATGAGTATGTGAGGAACCTACCCTGGTGTAGCTACATGCATTTTAAGAGAAAATCCACTGGCAATGTACGTCCATTGTCACTCGCATATCCTCAGCCTCTGCATTGTGGATGTCTGTCGCACCAATACAGCCAATACATGTGAGACACATGCTGACCAATGTTCAGTCTCTCTATAACTTCATGGAGGGGTCAGCAAAACAACATGCAGTGTCTGAGTCTTAGCGAGAACGGAGCAGTGACTTTTCAGGTAAATCTACTACACTGATATCTCTAAACAACACAAGCTGGAGCTGCCATGCAGAGGCTCTCAAGGCCATACTTGATAACTTTGACACTCTTAGTGAAATTTCTGAAAGGGACGTGCGAGTCGGGGGACAGGCAAGTAGTCTGCTGACATCTGTGACCGATTTTCACTTTTTGTTCCCTTGCATTTTGATGTGACGAATTCTCATACAGTGCAGTGTACTGTCCAAAGCGTTACAGTTGTCCACCTTACATTATGCCAGTGTAAAAAGCCTAGCAGCTTCCACAATCTCTGCTCTTTTAGGAATGAGAACTGATCATCACTTTCAGCAGCTTTGGGAGTTCACAGTCGAGTTGTGCGATAAGAACAGCTACCGCCGCCCGCAACGTCCATGGAGGAGAATAACCAAAGCAACGGTGCCTGGACCGAATTCAGCCTCAGCTCAGGACTATTACAAGGAATTGCATTTCAGCATACTGAACAACACTATTAAAGAGATTTGGATTTCAGGAAAATGACATTAACACTTTGATTGCACTTAATCACATCCTCAGCTCTAATATGGACACCGAAGAGGACCTGACATTTATTTGTCGTCACTATGGATTTCCAGAAGAGGAGATGAATGCAGAATTGTCACTTTTCAATGCTCTGTTAATTGGAGAAGTCAATTTTGAACAACGATTATCACTGTTCAGAGAGTCAAAGCTAGTCCACAGTCTAGTAAATGTTGGCAACCTCTTGAAGTTATTCCTGTCTGTGCTGATGAACACTGCATCGTGTGAAAGAAATTTTTCTTGCTTGTGTCGACTGAAAACTTACATGAGAAACACCATGAGACAGGAGAGACTATCGGACATTGCTGTACTGAACATTGAACGGGCCATTCATGTGAATTTGGATAAAACAGTTAATCGCTTTGATGCCGTTTCTGGTGGCTGCAGTTTAGCTCTTCACTAAGGTATGCCGTTGTTTTGATACTTAAACTCGTTCGCTTAAACTCGTTTGCTGAGGCAGGTACAAAAAGATAAATTAATTATATACACACACATGTACACAAATGTTGATAAAGAATGATAAATGTCAGGTGAATGCGCTGCCTGTTAGAGTTGGTGAAGAGAGTGAAGGAGGGCGGCAGTGTACTGTATGTTTACAGACTGAACAGTTGCTCCTCTTGATTGATTGGTGAGGAATTATTTAATAAAGAAGTTTGAATTAAACCCACCTTGTAGTGTTAGTATTATTATTAATTTACTAACGCCCAATGCCACTGTGGCTACGAGAGCATGTCGCAGTTCAGGTCATTTTGCGTGATCAATAAAAGATGGCGGTTTGTGAGATCAGCAAGTTGAGAGATGCAGATGATGTACTGTGTTACTCTTGTTATCATAATGGATTCTTTGCAGTATTTGCACACTTGTTTGGTTGAATGAGGTGATGAAAAGCAGTGCGAAAGTAACTGTTGTGCATTTTGGACTTCCTGTAGTTTTATTCCGATTGTATTATACAACTTCGAACAGGTCACTCGCACCGGTGCGCCTAAATATTTTTTCACAGTCACACATAAAGTACTTTTCAGTCGCAAATGCAAGTGAAATGGTCACACTGTAGAGCCCTGCATATTGTGTCTTGCTGTCTTTCCATGTGGATAAAGCGCGTTTCATGTATTCATGATCCCAGCCGGGATCTCCCCTACTCTCACCACTCTCAATCTGCCGAGAGTAAATGCAAAAGTTCCATCACGGGGGTAAGAAAGGTACTGTGGCTGGCTTTCTGTCCAGCCTGCTAAATTATCGACGAAAGGCTGCACAAGAACACCTTTACTATGGTCATAGGATGTATGACAATGGTAAAGGTGTTTTTGTGCAGCCTTTGATTTGATGTGATCCTAGACTGACCATTTCTACCCATAGTTTACAGTTTATAATTTAATAATCACAGCTTATAGCTTTATCAAAGGTCATGCTTGCTGTTATGCAGATGCAATGGCATTGTGATACAAACTAGAGGCCTTCAGAATTGAGACACAGAGACCATGCCATGAAACTTATCGTGTGTGTGTGTGAGAATTGCATGCTATTACCAAAGCCAATTTCCTTTAAAAAATTTGAAAACAGGAAATTGCCCAAGATACTCTTAGGTTCGTTGTCATGTTCTTTGTTTGTGTGGTAATTGCATGCTTAATAAATATGTAGTCCTTCCATTTCCCTGAAGTGCACAGGGACCTCAGCAATAATGTTGTTTGGTTTGCATTCTTCTCTGATAATGAATTTCCATTTTAACATATTGTGCTAAAGATTTATTTTCCTGGAACAGGAAAACAAGCATTTACGCTATTTCCGGTTTAAAGAGTAGAGGAGGGTGTAAATAATATTACCTAGATGGTGGATTTTTAAGTGATTCCTAAATAATACACAATAATTCCCCAGCGATGCACATCCATCCATCCATCTTCTATACCGCTTATCCTTTTCAGGGTCACGGGGAACCTGGAGCCTATCCCAGGGAGCATCGGGCACAAGGCGGGGTACACCCTGGACAGTGTGCCAATCCATCACAGGGCACAATCACATACACATTCACACACCCGTTCATACACTACGGACACTTTAGACACACTAATCAGTCTACCATGCATGTCTTTGGACTGGGGAAGGAAACCGGAGTACCCGGAGGAAACCCTCGACGGGAGAACATGCAAACTCTGCACATACAGGGCCACGGTGGGAATCAAACCCCCGACCCTGGAGGTTTGAAGCGAACGTGCTTACCACTAAGCCACCGTGCGCTCCAGTAATGCACAATAAAGAGTTAAATAAAATAGTGGCACATGTGATGTAATTCTTTTAGAGATTGGTTGTCTAATGTTCACATGGCCCGCATTTTCTCTGTTGGTGTTTAACAGAGCAGATGAGTGCCGGGCAGAAATAAAAACAAAACATTTTCAGTCAATTTCTAGGAAGTTGGAAGGACAGAAACTACTGGATATAATAAGGGAATATTCTATTGTTTGTCTATTGTTAATATTAATTGTTTAATTTTTAATTAAAGTTTTTTAATCATAATACATTTTATTTATACTGAACTTTTCATTTGAGGCAAATCAGATAAATGAGGTAAAAGTGCTACAAGGTAAATTATTGTACAGACTATCTAAAATATTATTTAAACATTTTTAAAGCTTTCCCATGGACCCCCTGCAATTACACCACTGAGTAAGTGTACGCCACACAGTGTAAGTGTGTAGTTCGTCATTTGGGACACAACTTTAGTATTTACTCTCCGATCCATGTTTTCGGAACAGAAGTAACGTAATGAGTAAATGTACCACGCGCAGACCAACTACTCGATAATGAGATTCATTGACAACGATTTGCATAATCGATTATTATCGATTTTATCGATTAGTTGTTGCAGCTCTAGTACAGACTATAAAACTTACATAACAATGCATAATTAACAATTAACAACTCAAAAAATATAATTAAATGGCACACTGTTGTAAAAATTCCAAAATTAAATGTATGGCATTTTAAAACAGAAAGTTCTCAAATTTCTCTTAAATATCCAGTGTCTGTGGTGTCCTCAGGTAATCTGGGAGTAATCGCAGTCTGGTCCTAAGGTAGGGCTGCACAATTAATTGAATGTTGATCTCGATTACGATTTTCCCTGCCCACAATTACATGAACATGATCGACTGCAATATTGACGTTTAAAGTACGTCCTCCGCTCATAGAATTCTGCTGCAGATCAAATCAAGTGCCTCCTAAACTTGCAGCCAACCACCATAGAGCAGTGCAGGGATGACGTCATTTTGTATGCCAAAACCTGGAAACGATTTCGGAGTCAATGGGTTTTTTGAATGGGATTTTGGGTAAAAGCCTGAAATAAGGTATATGGTGAACACAAGCTCAAAATATTTTCACGTTTTATTCTACGAAATAAAATACACAAGTAATGCCCCACTCGTGATTTTTTTTAAAAAGCTTTTAATTGCATTGAAAAAGGCGACAGCTAACATGTTGCTAAATGGGACTACAGATGTTGTCGGGGACATTAAACGTCTTCAGGCTGAACAGGGGGAAAACTTTGCAGATAAACAATTCCCCCAAAAAAAGGTGGATGAAGATTCATATACAGAGTAAATCCGTATTATGCAAAAAAAAATTTAAATAAAGTTTGGACAAGTTGTCGGAAGCTTGGTGATGGTGACTTGAAGTCGAGCGACCATGGTGTAGTTTGTTTATAGCGTACGGTTGGCTTTTTATTTCTGCCAATTTTATTTAGGCTTTAAACTTCATAAAATTTGTGTTCATTTGAAGAGTGCAGAAAATGGGAACGATTTGGTCATTTGATCCTAGCAGTGCTGTTTTGGATACACAGGATTTTTGAGGCCCTTAGCAAGGATCCCAGTGAGGAGTGCATTGCAGGAATCCAACCTTGAGGAAACATAGGCATGGACAAGTTTCTCTGCATACAGTTGCTTTAAGATGGAGTAGAGTTTGTAGATATTCTTGAGGTTGAAATAAGAGGTTTTGGATGGACATTTCATATGGGCAGCGAAGGTTACATGGGAGTCAAATGTTACACCCAGATTGTAGACTGATGCAGAGAGAGGTATATGTTGGCCAGAGAAGATTGTGTGTCAGGTCAAGTAGTCAAATCTTTATTGTGATCACAGCCATATACAGTGTGCAATACACAGAGAGTAATGAAGTAGTGAGAAGTAATGTTTATCCAGGACCCAAGGTGCAATATACATGTATGAGAGACACCATGATGACAGGACATGAATTAAGTGCGACAAGAATAGGAAGGGAGGGGGTATGAGAAATATTGGGGTGCATACAAAGATGGGCAGCAGAGCATAAATACTCCAATCACAAAAAGAACATTAATCATGACAAGAAGAGATTACAGTAAACACAGGGTCCAAAGCTGTCCAAAGAATGAATTTAGTAAAAAAGTGTGGGTGCAGTAATGCTTGTATAAGAAACGTTTGAGTATAGGTGCCACGCGAGTTGCAGCCTGTTGCAGCCTGTTGCAGCCTGTTGCAGCCTGTTGCAGCCTGTTGCAGCCTGTTGCAGCCTGTTGCAGCCTGTTGCAGCCTGTTGCAGCCTGTTGCAGCCTGTCTGCTCTTTTTCGGCTAAGTTTAGTATATTTCCCTTGTTTTTTGTGCTTTCTTCGTGTTTTTTTTCTACACTAATCCTTGGTGTTGCATTTGCAGATATGGATACGCAATTGTGGAGGTTAGCAATATTTATTTTTCTGTTTGTTGGACTGTACCACTCCGCACTGGGAGATCCATTCGGCCACGGCTCTATTGTTTACGCTAGGGAGCAGCTGTTAGCACTGAGCAACACCAGGATACTTCCGACAGAAAGACCAGTGATCCCCGAGAAAATAAGGAGAAGGGGAAGCAGAGCTGGACTTAAATGCCGGGAGAGAAAAAAAGGGTACAAAACCGTTCATTCTGTCCGTTATTATGGGGAATGTGAGATCTCTCTCCAATAAGATGGAAGAGCTAACGGCGCTAACCAGGCTGCAGAGGGTGTACCGGGAGTGTAGCATCATGTGCTTCACGGAGACGTGGTTGAACGATCTCAGTACGGATTCACTGGTTACGCTGGACAGATTTCAACTTATGAGAGCAGACAGGAAAGCAAAGGAGAGCGGCAAGAGGAAGGGTGGGGGAATAGCGATGTTTGTGAATGAGAGATGGTGTAACCCTGGGCATATCAGGGTTAAAGAGCAGCGGTGCACTAAGGATATTGAGTTGCTAGCGGTTAGCATGCGGCCATATTACCTACCGAGGTAGTTCTCGCACGTCATCGCGATAACTGTATACAACAACCTCCAATCTCAAAGTATGTGAGAAAATGGTCTGAGGAGACCAGTGAGGCACTAAGAGACTGTTTTGAGTCTACAGACTGGGAAATGCTCTGTAGTTCGCACGGAGAGGACCTTGACAGTCTCACTCACTGTGTGACGGACTACATTTCTGTGTGGAGAACACCCTGCCTAAGAAGGTTCGGTGTTTTTCCAACAACAAACTCTAGGTGACTCCAGAGCTCAAAGCTCTGTTAAAGGAAAAAAAGAGACTGGATTGGGGACAAAGATGAGCTGAGGAGTGTTCAAAAACAGCTCAGAGGGGAGATAAGGAAAGGAAAAGACAGCTACAGAAAAAAGTTGGAGGAGCGCCTTCAACAGAACAACATGAGGGAAGTCTGGAGGGGACTGAAAACAATTTCAGGTCAGAACAAAGACAGTGGGAGGGGCCTTGTATCCGGCGACCGTGACAGGGCAAATGAATTAAATCTGTTTTTTAATAGATTTGATTCGGCTCCATCTCTCCCCTCCTCTGACCAGACCTCAGACCTGTCAGCGACTCAGCCTTTCCCTCTTGGGCCATTAGGCACTCCCTCCTCTACCCCCAGGGTTCCAGGAATATCGGCATCATCCAACTTGCACCTCAGAGCTTCGGAGATATCAGCATTACACAGCTCACACATCTCCACTGCTCACCATTCCTCACTCGAGGAGGTTTCACACCCCTCCCCCCATATCACTCATCAGGGATTGCCAATAATTTCCCCCTGCAGTCTCTCTGACACTCAATCAAGGGAATAAGGAGCTAAAGAAGATCAAGGCAAGAAAGGCCCCAGGCCCGGATGGAATCAGCTCCAGATTGCTTAAAGACTGTGCAGATCAGCTCAGTGAGGTCATCCTGCACATCTTTAATCTGAGCCCGAGACTAGCGCGAGTTCCAGTACTGTGGAAGACTTCCTGTGTAGTTCCATTACCCAAAATTGCGCATCCAAGTGAGCCAAACCACTTCAGACCTGTAGATTTAACTTCACACCTGATGAAGTCCATGGAGAGGATTGTACTGCAACAGCTGCGGACCCTAGTGAGCTCAGAGCTAGACCCCCTACAGTTTGCTTACCGACCAGGCATGGGGGTTGAGGACGCCATTATTTATCTGATGCACAGATCATTTCTACACCTGGAGAATACTGGGAGCATTGTGAGGATCATGTTTTTTGATTTTTCCAGTGCTTTCAACACAACTCAGCCAGCACTGCTTAGGGGGAAGCTTTTGGGAGCTGGAGTTGACCGCCACCTGGCTGCATGGATCACCACCTATCTCACTGACAGACCACAGTATGTGAGGCTCCAGGACTGTATGTCTGATGTGGTGGTCAGCAGCACGGTACAGGGTACAGTGCTTGCTCCATTTCTCTTCACCCTGTACACAGCAGACTTCAGGCATAACACTAACAGCTGCCACATGCAGAAGTTCTCTGACGATACGGTCATTATTGGACGAGTATCAGAGGAGAATGAACAGGAATTCCGGGAGGTCATCGCTGACTTTGTCAGCTGGTATGAATTAAACCACCTCTGCCTCAACGCTAGCAAGACAAAGGAGATGGTGGTCAACCTCCATAGGAGGCCAACCTGGTCTACGCCGGTGAGCATCCAGGGTATTGACATTGAGAGGGTGGAGATATATAAATTCCTGGGTGTTCACCTCTACAATAAACTGGACTGGTCCACAAACACAGATGTCCTGTACAAAAAGGGCCAAAGTCGTCTCCACCTGCTGAGGAGACTGGGACTTGGTGTGTGCAGGACCCTGCTTAAAACTTTCTATGACACTCTGGTAGCACTTGCTATCTTGTATGCAGTAGTTTCCTGGGGAGTTGGGAGCACAGAGAGGTACAGGAAACGTCTCAACAAACTGGTTAAGAGGGCTAGCTCTGTCCTGGTCCACCCTCTGGACAGCATAGAGGTGGTGGGGGAGAAGAGGGTGTTGGCTAAGATGGCGTCTATCATGAGCAATTCCTCTCACCCCCTGTATGAGATCCTTCAGGGTCCCTGAGCAGCTCCTTCAGCAGCAGACTGCTGCACCCTCAGTGCAAGAAAGAGTGCTACCGCAGGTCCTTCATCCCTACAGCGGCCAGACACTTTAATGCAACAGCAACATAATGTAGCACTTTTAGCTGTTTTTTTTTTTTTTGCAACATCAACCCACACATTATTATTATTATTTGTTGTATACATTGAAATTTGTATTCACCTGTACATACATTGAGGTGTCCATAGTGTACATATTACCATTAGTATTATTTTTTTAATACTCTAATTCTTATTTTTCAATTCTTATTGTTTGTGTGTGTATATATGTGTGTGTGTGTGTGTGTGTGTGTATGTATGTGTATATATATATATATATATATATATATATATTTCAGTTATTTTATTTAAATTCTATTCCTATTTAATGTGTATTCTTGCTTATGCTTTTTGTGTAATTGAGCTGCTGTAACGAGGGAATTTCCCCAGTGTGGGATCAATAAATGTTATCATATGAATGATGTTTAAAGTGACAGTGCAGTACTGTAATGAATCAGTACAGTGTTAGTGTGCTGTAAACAGTATATCAGTCTAGTAGTGAACAAATGATGTGCATCATTATTGATTTAAATTGGCTGTGCAGTAGGGAGGAGGGAGTTTCTCGGATCCCAGGGTGATGTGTAGGGAGGGGCAGCACGGTATTCAGTAGTCTTGACAGCCCATGGGTAGAAGCTGTTTCCCAGACTGGCAGTTCTTGAGCAGATGCTGTAGAGCCTTCTGTCAGATGGCATATGGGCAAATAGGTTGTAGGAGGGGTGGGAGGGATTATCCACAATGCTCAAGACCTTGCAGATGCTGCATGAGTGGAAAATATCCTGAACAGGGTACACTATCCTCTGTAGGGTCTTGCAATTGGAGATGTTGTAATTTGCAAACCAGTCAGGACACTCTCTATGGTTTCCCTGTAAAACATGGTGAGGATGGGTGGAGGGATGTTTGCTGCCTTCAGGCGCAAGAGGAAGTGCTAATGCTGCTGGGCTCTCTTGGCCAGGGTGCTGGTGTTGGTTGTCTAGGTGAGGTCTTCCGTGATGCGTTTGTCAAGGAACTTTGTGTTCATCGTCAAACCGTTTATGCATGGGGGAGAGATCAGTACAGGACTTCCTGAAGTCAGTAATCATCTGTTTTTGTTTTGTCAACATTCAGAGACGGATTGTTGTTCTTGCTGGCTCCAAATGTTTTGTTTATTTTTGCTCACTTTATAGCCTGTCGTTTAGCTTACTAGCTAGCTCACATTGATATGCACATTACTGTTAAAGGTGCTTCCTATGAAATTGGCTTCCTTTCTTCCTTTTCATCTTCATATGACGAGCTTTTATATTTTAAGACAAAAGATGCATTCATGAAAAATGTAATGATTTTCCATGTCTTCTGATGATGTTGCTAACACTACTGTGGTAACAGTTGCAATTGGAAGGGTATATATGGAGAACTGTGTCTATCAATGTCAATTTTTGTGCACCAAGCATTATACCTTAGCTGCATAATCTACCACCTGATTTCTGCTGTTCTGTTGGCAGAAAGGTAGACCGTGCGACCGGCTAACTTGATTTGCTATCATAATTTCTTGTAGACATTTTGCATACTTGTCCACCAGTCTCTGACATTGGCTTGCTGCAATTTAGACCACTATTCCATGTAATCCCTAGCCAGACTCATAGGCGTCTACAACCTTTTTTCTGAAGGCCTTACAGAACTCTTTAGATCTTGCCATGATGACACCACACACCTCGATAACAAAGGGAACACCAGACACTACATATGAGATGAGTATAAATAAGACAGGTTCCACCTGCACTCCCTAAACAGGTTCTAATCACTGGCACCCTATCTTGAACACCTGATTCTAATGTTATGGATTTGAGGGTTTGATAAATGTGGGGGTGTACTTATTCGCTAGCTTGATGCAGTTAGTGCAAGGACGGGATATGCAACCAAATATTAAGTGTTTAATTTACTTCAAAAAATTGCACAAGTTTGCCTAAAAATTGGGTTGTCTGATACAAAAGGTTCTATGTTTTGTTCTGTTTTAACACACCTAGATGTAAATACCAGGAAATAAAAGCTGAAATCCTAAACTCTCATGTCAAACCCAAATGTCTTTTGTGTACATCATAAATGATTTGGCCTTGGTGTTCCAATAGTTGCAACACCTGTATACCAGTATATTCATGCAGCTATCTAATCAGCCAATCATGGGGCAGCAGTGCAGTACACAAACCTCCTGAGGAATACAAATTAATCTCCTGGGAATTTCACACGCAACAGCTTCTAGAGTTTACACAGAATGGTGCAACAAACAAAAAACATCCTGTGAGCAGAGGGTGTGCAGGCTGAAACACCTTATTGATCAGAGAGATTAGAGGTTCAGTTTCAGTGAGTCTGTGCCCATGATAGCCTCAGATTCCTGTTCTTTTCTGACAGGAGGGGACACAGTATGGTATTCTGCTATTATGGCCCATCCATGTCAAGTCTCAATGTTTTGTGCATGGTGAGATGTTTTTTTTTTCTCACCACAGAAGTAAAGAGGGATTGAGTTATTATATCCTCCTTGGCAGCTCGAACCAATCTGGCCATTTTCCGCTCATCAACAAGGTGTTTCTACCCACAGAACTGTCACTCACTCACTTGTGCATACTGTGTAAACTCTAGAGACTATTGTGTGCAACAATCCCAAGAGATCAGCTATTTCTGAAATACTAAAACCGGCCCATCTGGCACAAACCTCCATGCCATGGTTAAAGCTACAGAGATCACCCATTTAGATATTTGATGTGAACATTAACTGAAGCGCTTGACCTGTGTTTGCATGATTTTATGCATTGTGCTGCTGCCACATGATTGACTGATTAGATAGCTGCATAAATGAGCAGCTGTACAAGTGTTCCTATTTTATATAAATGTATTTATTTTTGTGATGTTTTTCACAGACTCTGATCTGTTCTTTCCTGTTTTAAGCATTTAAGCTTTTACTGACACAGCATACCTAATGTGCTAATACATTTATTTATTTATTTATTATTTTTTTTTTTTACTTTTTCAGGTTGGTCTGGCTATCAAGCCTGGAACCACAGTTGAAGAATTAGCACAATGGGCCGGGCAAATTGACATGGCCCTAGTTATGACAGTGGAGCCTGGATTTGGTGGGCAGAAGTTTATGGAGGACATGATGCCAAAGGTGTGTTAATGTGTTTGTGTGTGCACACTACTTTTTTTTCTATTCATTATTACACTGAATACACTACACAGTAGGCCTAGTAGATTATTCAGTATGCTATGTGGACTCAGATGGATTTTATATTTTTGCAAAGTTGCCAATGCTAGAGCTAATTTTTAAATGCCAAAAAATGCAAAGCATATGCATGTTGTTACCCAGATGCCTTTATAAAGAATCTGATCCAGAAAAAAGCATTTTAGAATGTAAACTTTTTTTGTAACTTTATGGTAATAGAAAAATACAATGTCTAATGCAACCTACACAGCTAACAGACACGAACCATCCTCTTCACAGTGCGTTGAGACAATATAAACACACATCCTATTCAAGTTTGATTTCCAGTTAACTGGAACTTCTTAATTATTGCCATGGTGGTGGAAATGGGCATTTTTAATACTTGTAGTATTTTCTTATAGCCACTTCCCATTTTGTGAAGCTCAACAACCTTTAGCTGCACATCACAGTTATACAGGTGCATCTCAAAAAATTTTATATCGTGGAAAAGTAAATTTTTTGCCGTAATTTAATTGAAAAAGTGGAACTTTAATATATTCTAGATTCATTACACATAAAGTGAAAAATTTCAAGCCTTTTTTTAATCTTGATAATTAAGGCTTACAGCTCATCAAAAATCCAGTATCTCAAAATATTAGAATAAAGAATTTATAATACAGAAATGTCGACCTGAGAAGAGCTCTAATCAGCTGATTAACTCAACTCATATTTATAATTTTTCACAGCCGCCTTTGCTCATATTTACTAAGGGTGCCGGTCAGAGTTCACCAAACTTGAACTCTGGAACACATCGAAACAGGGCTGCAACTAACGATTATTTTCAAAATTGATTACTTGGCCTCCTCCACCCACCCACCCACCCTCGATTAATCAGTTAGTTGGATGGGGGTGGGGCAAACTTTCAGTACCCTTATTTTGTTTAGTTCAAATAAAATCCACAAACTGAGTGTTACAAATATAAACTTCATATTAAAACTTAACACAACTGTTTGTCCAATTATGTAAGACTGAAAAGAACCCAAGACACACAGACACACACACCAGAATATATATTATTAATCTAGGACTGTAGTTTAATTCTGTGCTTTTTGTGCATCCATAAAAAAATAATGCATAAATACTTGTGTGTGTGTGTGTGTGTGTGTGTGTGTGTGTATGTATGTGTGTATGTATGTATGTATGTATGTATGTATGTATGTATGTATGTATGTATGTATATATATATATATATATATATATATATATATAAAATAAAAATTTGTTTTAGTTTATATTATATATAGTTGTGTATATATAAGCATTATTTTTTATGGATGCACAAAATGCACCGAATTAAACTACAGTCCTAAATGAATAATAAAAACTCCCTTTCACTGCACCTCGTGGTTTCTGTTTCTCACTGCTTTTAGACATATTGTTTTAATTAGATATTACAGATTTTACTTGCGCTCCCACTGTGTATGACCGCACATGAGGAGCAACCTCGTTACTAATACATCACTTCTGTTACAATAAACGGCAGAATTTACACTGCATGCGTGCAAATACAACATATAATGACAATAAACTGGAATTAAACTAAACCTTTTAAGCAGCTTGCACCAGTTTCCCTGCCCCTTACTCACAGTGGAGCATTGTGGATATAAACATAACTTTGTGCTCATGCAGCACTGTTTATTTCCAGAGTGTTTAATATAAAATGTTCCCCTGCCTTAGAGGACTTTCTTCCTCAGTCACATGACCATTCTTCCTCCGTCTGATGGAGACTGAGGTCATGTTGGGAATAACAGGTAACGCTGACATAAACAGTAAACTGAAGAAAGTCACTGTCCGTGACTCTGGGTATTAGGCTAAAGCTAGCGGCGTCACATTACGTGTGTATGACGTCATGCGACGTCGACTAGGAAGCAGCTTATGCTTCCGGTTAGTAAAAAAACGCTAGTGATATATTTGAGATGATATTACCTTTCTAAAATCCACACACTAGACGCTAGTACAGAGTGCATAGTGTAAGTGTACAGTACTTCATTTGGGACACAACTTTAGTATTTACTCTCCGAAGCGTGTTTTCGGAACAGAAGTAACGTAATGAGTAAATCTCCCCCGTGCCGCGCGCAGACCAACTAATTGATAGAGATTCGTTGACAACGATTTTCATAATCAATTATTGATTAGGTATTGCAGCTCTACAGTGAAATATGAAACTTCTTTGCATGAAGCTTGCATTTCCGGTCTCCAGCATTCGCATGTGTATGAATGGAAGTGAATGGAACAAAACGTGTAGTGTGATTGCCCCTTCAGATAAGTTAATGAGCTTGCCATTTGCTGTAAAAAAAAAAAATAATAATAATAATTTTTAAAAAAAATGTAAGGATTTTTCTCACAGGATTTTTATCACTTCTGCAGGATCTGTTACATATGAAGGACCTATATGGTTTGTTGGTATGCTGTAGCTAACAGGCCATCTAGTTAACGTTATCTTGGCTGTCTTGATTGTACACTATATGGCCAAAGGTTTGGCTAAAAACATACGTGACCAATCACACCCATATGTGCCTTTTGAACGTCCCATTCCAGATTTATTTCCCTTTGCTGTTTGTAATAACCTTCACTCTTCTGGGAAGGCCACTAAATTTTGGAGCATGGCTGTGGAGATTTGTCAAATCAGCCACGAGAGCATTAGTGAGGTCAGACACTGATGTAAGGTGAGGAGGCCTGGGGTGCAGCCTGCAGTTCATCCCAAAGGTGTTCTGTGGGATTGAGGTCAGAGCTCTGTGCAGGACACTCAAGTTCTTCCACTCCAACCTTAACACACCATGTTTTCATTGAGCTCAGTTTGTGCATAGGGGTGATGTCATGCTGGAACAGGTTTGGGACTCTTGGTTCCAGTGAATGGAAATTGTAATTCTATAGCATACATAGTCATTCTATATAAATGTGTACTTTTACTTTTACAACTTTATGGCAAGAGTTTGTGGAAGAACCGCATATGGGTGTAATGGTCAGCTGCCCAAAAACTTTTGGCCAAGTAGTATAAGAAGGTAATACAAGGTTGCCATTATAAAACCTCTATTGTGGCAAAATTTGTTGTGTCCAAAATCTATATACTGTTGGAATGAAATGGACACCCTTCATGATATATCTATATCTAAATATTTTGTATGTTTGATTTAGTGAACATGGCTTCAATGTAACTCTGTAGCTTGACATCTATTACATTTATAACAGTTGAAAATCTATGCCATGGACAGCTATTTTTTTTTTTAATCATCTTTAAAATTTAATTTTGAAGTACATTTCTATTTTGCATTATTCTACTGCAATATGTCCTTTATGAATGTTTTTAGGACCATTTCAAAACATGTTCAGGGTGTGGGTGGATTCAATGACCAAGCACTGAAACTGAATTGAAAATGTATGAAAATAACAACCATTGTCACCTGAGCCACAGTACTCTGGTCTGAATAATTGCAAACCAATATGATATGGTAATGGAAAAATAAAGTTAAACGTTTTTCTCTTTCATATACATATACAGCCCCCTCCAAAAGTATTGGAACAGCAAGGCAAATTCTTTTTATTTATATATACACACTGAAGACATTCTGATTTGAGATCAAAATATGAAATATTTATATTTACAATATTTACACCTAATATTTACATCTTTAAAAATTTACATAGTCACATAGGCAGCTTGGGTCAGGTGGTAGAGCAGGGTGTCCACTAATCACAGGGTTGGTGGTTTGATCCCTGGCACACATGCCTCCACATGCTGAAGGGTCCTTGGGCAAAACACTTGAACCCCAAGTTGCTCCCAGTGGCAGGCTAGTGTGTGTGAATGGGTGAATGAGAAACACTGTAAAGTGCTTTGTAGAACTGCTAAGGTTAAAAGGCCCTATATAAGTGCAGACCATTTACATCTAGATGACATCACCAAATTGTTGGTTTCTTCTTTTGTGATTTTTTTTTTTATTTTTTATTTTTTTTCCAGGTTTTTACTGCAGCCTCTTTCAGGTGTTTGTTTTGGGGGGTTTCTCCCTTCGGTCTCCTCTTCAGGAGGTGAAATGCTGCTCAGTTGGGTTAACGTCTGGTGATTGACTTGGCCAGTCTAAATCCTTCCACTTTTCCCCCTGATGAAGTCTCTTGTTGTCTCTTGTTGTGTTGGCAGTGTATTTTGGGTCATTGTCTTGCTGCATGATAAAGTTTCTCTAAATTAGATTAGCATTAGCATTTCTCTGTAAATTGGCAGTTAGAATCTTTATGTAAACTTCTGAATTCATTCTGCTGCTACCATTATGAGTTACATCAATAAAGATTAGTGAGCCTGTTCCAGAAGCAGCCATGCAAGCCTAAGCCATGACACTACCTCCACCATGCTTGACCAATGAGCAGATCCTTTCTTTCTCCATCACTTCGGTAGAGGTTAATGTTGGTTCCAGAATTTTTGTGGCTCATCTCTGTATTTCTTTGTGAATTTCAATATGGCTTTCTGATCCTTACTGCTGATGAGTGTAAGAATCACACGCTTGTGGTATGGCGTCTATATTTCTGCTCTTGAAGTTTTCTTTGAACTGTGGATTGTGGTACTTTTCACCCCTGCCCTGTGGAGGGTGTTGTTGATGTCAATGTTGTTTGGGGTTTTTTCTTCACTGCTCTCACAATGTTTATCATCAGCTGATGTTTTCCTTGGCTGACCTGTTCCATGTCTGTTTGTTAGTAAACCAGTGGTTTCTTTTTTTTTTCAGGACATTCTAAATTGTTATATTGGCTAAGCCCAATACTTGTGCAATGCCTCTGATTGATTTTCCCTCTTTTCTCAGCTTCAACATGGCCTGGTTTTGTCCCATAAACAACTCTCTAGTCTTCATGTTGGTTTATCCTTTTTTAACAAAAAATTAGATATGTAGATTGATGTTTAAACAATCAATCTAACAGGACACACCTGGGTAACAAAAAACATGTCAGCCACATATTCCAATATTGTTGATCACTTGAAAAATGGGTGGGTTCAAACAAAAGGTGTCGTTCTAAGTTGCATAACACATCTAGATGTAAATATTAGGAAATGAAAGCTCAAACTCTGACCTATCTTCTCATATGTCTTCAGTGCATAGCAAAATGCCTCGTCATTCCAATACTTTCCAAGGGGACTGTATATTATAGTTAATACTATTCCATTCCTCACAGGTCAGCTGGCTAAGAACTCAGTTCCCTTCCCTAGATATTGAGGTAGATGGAGGAGTTGGACCAGACACAATTCATCGATGTGCTGAGGTATAAAGTGATGAATGTTGTGCTATACTGTAGTGTAAGGGTGTGAAGCTCACACACAAGAACATGATCTAATGAAGTAACTGTATAAGATTTGTATACCATTTGTAAGTAGCTACTCATAAGTTGACTGTCGGTATGACCTCTCAGCATGGTCTTGTTGCAGCTGAGTACACCTCATTCCACACCTCTCCTTTCACAGTTGACTTGTGTGCTATGTTTGAGAGGTCAAGTTTCAGTTGAAAGCCAGTACTCTTGCCACGTTTTTCTTAATTGGCTGCAAATTCTGTATTGCTGGGCTTCACCTAATCTTAACATCCCTCCTGGGTGATCCAATCACACCTGACATTTTTGTGTGTTCCAAATGTGTCTCCAGTGAACCCCTGTTTATAAACAACTTTGATTAGGCATTAGTAATGGAATACCGGTAGTCTGATCAGTTTGAAAAAATACAGCATGACCAGTCTGACCAGCCTGAAGAACTGTACTGAGTTTGGTGGAAGTAGCTTGAAAGCTCAACGAGTTATAACAGTCAGAAATTGTTTATGCAAGTCAATGGGAATTTTGTCCGTTTTGAGCTTCCACACCGGGAATTCCGTAATTCTGATCACTTAGTCATAGCAACTTGAAAGCTCTAGGAGGAGTAGCAAGTTAATTTTTTAGGTCTCAGAAGTTGTTGTTTATAAAGCAAAACCGTATGTTTGCTTTCTCAAGCCAACATAAACTTATTAGTTGTGAGACAGGCATGAAAACCATAAACAGTTACATGTAAGTGGTGTAAACAGAAATAAATAAACAAACAAATAATTATCTGCAAGCAGATGTGTGCATTTTGCTTAATAAAGAAAAACAATGCAATAATAAAAAAAGATTATAGGCCTTGACTGATATAATTTCTAGCTGTTCTAGACAGCCATTAAGATGGGAGTATTTTCAGGCCACCATGGGCATTTATGAGGAAGTTGGACTTTCCACAAGATAAGCAGGTCTTGATAATGGGCTCTGTGTAAGTGACAGGTTCACAAATACTTGACTTTATTTTGGGTGACTGTCATTAATTAGTCAGAGTTTAGTCAGTCAGAGTTTAGATATGAAACAGTAATGTAAACAGTAATAGTGATCTATCACACGACTATATTTCTGCTGACAGTCAATTATGATTGAGCTCTCAACCTTAATCATTTTCTAATTCTGACTTTTGATCAGAAAGTGCAAAGTTGAGATAAAATTGGGCTAAAATGTTGTGGTTCTGGCTTTGACTTTTGATCCTTGCTTTCTCTTTTTCAGGCAGGTGCTAACATGATTGTCTCGGGCAGTGCTGTACTGGGCAGTGCAGACCCTCGAACCGTAATTGCCCTTCTCAAAGATGTTGTCCTTGAGGCCATTCAGAAACGATCTCTAGACCGCTAATAACATCAGCCTTTCCACACACCCCCACCCCCCAACTATCCAAAATTAAAGCTCAACCTGTATGAACAATTTGAATGGACAAGTGTATACTAATTGAGCTTGTTAATTGCCTTGAGAATCAAGACTGAATTTTATTTTATTTTTTTAAACCAATACAGCCTTTAAGACCTTTATGCTTGCTTCTTTGGGAGTATTGTTCTTTTATCATTTGTTTTATGCTAGTAGATGAGCACCTCAGTACAAACAGCCCTACAACAAACCGTTCTAGAACGGTTATACCACTAAATATAAATTTTGCTAAGACACTGAGGTGATCAATCAGAAAGTAATTACAAGAAGAGGACTGTAGTAGTCATTAATGCTTGTACATTCCATTAATTGTTCTTTAAGAAAATGTGAAACAATATTCATGTAAATAAAAGCTGTGGTACATATTTGTGTATTTTAGCTGGGTTTTTTTTTTTTTTATCAGATAGAAGTTAACATTTGGCTTATTCTAACTATATTTAGATAAAATTACTTTCAGTTACAAAGACAGTGAGAGAGTGATGTTTCAGTAAATAGTTTATTATTGCATTTAGACACAAGACCATGTAAAATGTGGCTTTGAAAGCTGGCCCTGCAATACAATTAATTGCCAATGCTTTCAGACCATGGAACAAGAACAATACCTTTTATGGATTGAAGTGTTGTCAGTGGATATGTCACAATATCAACAAGGAGAACATAACTGTTTTGCAATAGTCTGTCACCATTTTTGTCATTCTTTGGCCAAATCGTCCAACTTTCCAAATTCCTCTGGCTTTGTACCATGAACATCAAAGGATCTGAAAAGGAAGCCGTTTCAGTTTTCAGAAAATCAGTTTAACATGCAGCAACAGCTTATATAAGAATTTGTCCTGGATATCCATTATTGCGTTTTAGTAACAAACCTCTGTTCTCCCTTGAGTCCAGTAGTGGCTTCTTGTGCACTTTGGGTCAAACTAGAGTGAACAGAAGAAAAAAAGAGAAAACGGTGTGGTGTAGAGCGTCACAGTCAAAGCTCTGGCAAAGAGAGTACAATAGAAGACAACCTAAAACATTTGAATTATTTTATGACACTTAGTTTGTTCAAAGAATTGTTTTGCAATAAAATGGCAGAGAAAGTTGGGAAGCTCTCCAAGCATTTTTAAAATGTACACAAGAAACATTTAGGTTAACTGCCATAATAATTGGGTAGAAATTATTTGTGAAACCTTCTTATATGTAATATTCTTATTTCATTTAATATAACTTAACAATTATTTAAAAAACTTTCATCTGTAATTCATGTTCAATAGAAAAGCCTCTCTCTATCATTTGGGTAGAAATTGTAAATCGCAGCCACAAGTTTTTCAAGGATGTAATGTTTCTGATATCTGGTTAGCTGTAGCACTTTACCGGAAGAATTTTTAGGCAGAATGTCCTTCTCTAAGCTTATGCTCTACGTCATAGGCAAACAGGGGCACGGGAAAGTTACCTTGAGGCCATCATGAAAAGTGTTCAAGTGAGGAAATGTCTGATGATAATGTCTCTGTATCTGTGGTTGAAGTTGAACTTCTTCCCACAAAAAAGGGTAGCTTTTTGTGGCAACTCTTCAATGTCCACTAAAGATGTGAGTTGCCCATCAAAATCAGTCTTCATACAAGAGTTGGGGTCCAATCGTGAGCAAATTCACACACTTGGGTAAATTTGTACTCGAACTTGACACGGACGCAGAAATTTTTCAGAGTACAGTTGAGTCCACGCCATGTGTAACATGAAAAAGATTTTTTTTTAAAAATTAATAAATAACAAGAAATTAATGAATGTCTCCTTGTATGACTAGGGGGCTTTCTGTGCACACACGCTTGAAGCACGCGCACAGAAAGCCGCCTCATCGTGTGAGTACCGATTTGAGTTCTCTTTAGCGGCTTATTACGCTTGGACGTACACATACACACACATCATGTCAAAATGCAGGTCTGGCTGAGTATTCATGCAAACACAGACGGTTATGTCTTAAGTGTATGTAAACAGTTGGGGGAAAAATCAGAGGTGTGTCACTACAGTTTGGATCTGTGTATTATGTCTTAAAGTGACAGAAGTCTAATAAACCTGCTGCTGTCTGTGTCATTAATGTTAATCAAACAAAAGACAAAGAGAAAATCACTCACTGATTCATTTGACTGAATAACTTCAGTAAATTTAATAAGAATCTCTTTTATTTTTACATTTAATTGCTTTATTCAATTTCTGTAGTATTTTTTACTTGAACCCTACTGATAGACCTACCTGAGAAAACGTATCGTTATCATGATAAGATTTTTGTCATATCGCCCGCCCCTAAACATTAGCATTTGGTGGCTCCAGTCTTGAATTTCACATACAATGTGAAATGTACTTCTTAATGTAGTAAATATCATAAACCCTGCTGATAGGGTTTTTTTTTTTTTTTTTTTTTTTTTTCATTTTAGGAATTAAAATGAATAAAGTTACAAGAACAGATATGTGTTCAGAAATGAGTTTGTTGTGAATCATAGACAGATTAAAAGCAGTAATAAAGCATTAAGTTTGTTGTTATGACATGCTGCTAAATGTAACTCTGTACTCTTTCTCCAAGATTCCTGTGGGGGAGACGCATCAAATCACTGAAATGTAATTCGAACTGGAGGACACAATATAGTCTGATACAATAACAAAACAGGTTAATTTGTATTTTCATACACTTGTAATATAATAAATGTTCTACATATTCCTCTATATCCATTTTTTCTTTGAAACCATTTCTAGGAAACTAGTTGAGGTGCTGATGGCATGAAATAAAAAATATTAAATGCCAATGGTAAGATGTAATAGTGATATTTTTGTTACATTTATGTTGCCATTGGTTTGTGAAGGTTAAAATATTAATTTAACAGCTCAGTGTTGAGTTTACAATTGCAATTTCAAATCTTTTTTCAATTTTATTAGTTTCTGGACTCTGCCGGACTCGACTCAGACTCGGCCGTTAAGGACACAGACTTAAGTCCGACTCAGACTCGATTGATTTAAGGACTTGGTCTCTACTCGAATTCGGCAAAGGTGGACTCAGACCCAATACTACTTCATACTGTATGCTGAAGTTTTCATCCAAATCCAGCTTGTCTAAGACAAAGACAGCTTGTCTTTTAAAACTTTTAAGAATTTCAGTAGATTCCGGATGGGTGACAAATGTGACCTTCTGTGTAGTTCTGGCATCAACAATGAAATGAAGTATAATCACTGATGAGGTTGCCATGTTTCTCTGGAATGAAACAGGAATAAAAATATACCGAAGTTTAGTTACACACAAAAAAAATTACCATTTATTTGAATCAGTATGTCACTGAAGTACTCATGTTCAGAAAACTCAGCACTGCTTCAGCAAATGCTAGGATGAGGATCTCTTGGGGGTCAGCAGTAATTGACCATCAATGTGGTAACCAACAAATGTGATGCTGTCATTCAAATCCGAAAGCTGAAAAACAGAATACTAAGCCAATTGCAAAGATTACTTACATGCAAAGATTACTTACATGCAAAGAAGTAAAGTTGCTTCTTATAATAGCAATTTTATAGTATTTGATTTGTGTTTATTTAGTGTGCATTCTGTAGAGCAGCCAGAATTGGAGAGAGGCCAGGGTTTCAGAGCAGGTCAGCCAGGCAGTGCATCAAAGGCCATATCAACCTGAGCCAGGATGTATCATTCATCAGCAGCTTGCAAATAAGAGACTTAGTTTTCAGGTTAGATGGTACAAGGACCACCATATTATACAGTTTATGGTATGTAGTAGTTCTTGTTCTAGTTATATTATAGTCCGTCTCTCTGACTGTGCACCCGAGTCTTTATAATCTCCACTCCTCAGTCTGAGTATTCTCAATTTTCTGCCACTGCAAGTACCCTCTTACAACCACACTAATTAGTACATTCTGTTCCTAAAACGTAATTAGAAGTGGGCATTTAAGTGCTTTATTTTTAAAAAATCTTTTCGGGGGAGCATGCCCCCAAACCCTCCTAGCATTTCAGTGTCCCCCCAGGTTCAAAATTGCTCCTTACTTAACAAAGCCTAGGTAGCATATCTTCTTGTTTTAGGAAAGTTCACTCTTGGTTAAACATCTGTACATAGCCTTGACATCTTAATATATTATAATACAACATCCACTGTAAAACCGGATAGTTCATTTAACTCAAAAAATTTGAGGAAACTAATTACCTCAAAATTTTTAAGTTGATAAATCAATTTCTCTAAGCCAAATACACTTAAATATAACAAAAAATTAACTCTATTTAAGTGTATTTGGCTTAAAGAAATTGATTTATCAACTTAATTAATTTCCTCAAATTTTTTGAGTTAAATGAACTATCCGGTTTTACAGTGTATTACCTAGCTAGTTTTAGATTATTTTTTTGTCTTCTGTGTAAAAGTAACTTGTTCCTGGGTATAAATTTTTGTGATAAAAATAAGCTTCTGTTCCATAAACTTGGTACTGATAACAGCTCAACATTATTTACATTAGCCTACCATTTTGGGGTCTTTGCTATTATATTCCAGTATCATTATGCCTCAATTAGCTAGTTATAGATTAAGAGTTGTTGTTTTATGTGCACATATGTCTTGCCGCTGTGTATAATCATTTATGTTGTTAAAATAACATTCTGTTCTGTCAACTATGTACTCTTATGAAACTTCCCTTAGGAGCACTGTTGAAATATTTTAAAGGTGGGGCACAACCAATGCCACCTGCCCAAGTGCCAATGCTACAGGTGATGATGATACAGCAGGTGAGTTTTCAACAATCCCAGATCAATATATTTATATGGATAAACCATGCCTTTTGTGAGACCTTTTTTAGTTTTTGACAGACAGTTGGCAGATATTGGTACGATGTAAGCAACACAGCTACAACTAATAAAATTGATAATGGGTGTATTAGATTTATAGTGTGATTAATCAAGCATTGACAATAGTCAATTATATTAGGGACCGAGGGGTCCCCAAATCAAATTTTGCTTAGGGCCCCATAAAGGCTTGGGCCGGCCCTGAGAATAACCTAACCAGCCACATGTCTAGACTTCAAGCAACATGAAGTATTTATATATAATATAGGGTTATTCATGTGGTAGTAATAGTAATTTATATGAATCATTAAAAATGTTGTATAGTTTAAGTTCTCATAGAATTCTATATGACACTTTTTAATCCAGTAGGTCTGAAGGGAAGCGACCATCTTGCTAAGAGGAAAAGTTCATGCTGCAGGCTCTCAGCACGTTCGGTGATGACGTCACGAACTGCCGAAAAGCGCCACAAGGGGGCGTTTGTTCAAACTTAAAAATGTGATTATTGGTGAACATATTATCTAAAGTTAACTTAACTTAAACTGCTAATTTAAACCTTTGTTAGATGTTGAACAGACTCAAAAATTGTTAGTGGAACTATTTAACACATTTTTAGTGAAAGGTATTTTTAAAAAATATATAAATAAAGGTACTGTTGGGATTTACAGTGTATCAGAGGTGATATGGCAGACTCATGGAGTTGGGGAAGTAACTTCTAAATTATTTGAGTTGAGCTGGGAGTAGACATTAAACAAATTCCTTTTTGTATGAATTTACACCAATCAGCCGTAACATTAAAACCACTGACAGGTGACATGAATAACATTATCTCATCTTGTTACAATGGCACCTGTCAAGGGGTGGGATATATTAGGCAGCAAGAGAACAGTTATTCTGACATGGGCCAAATTGTGATGGCTTGACGACTGGGTGAAAGGATCTCCAAAACGGCAGGACTTGAGTGTTTCCAGTATGCAGTGGTTAGTACCTACCAAAAGTGGTCCATGGAAGGACAATCTGTGAATCGGTGTCCGATCCTACAGAAGAGCTACTATAACACAAATTGCTGAATATGATAATCCTAGCTGTGATAGAAAGGTGTGAGAACACAGTGCTGAACCCTGTCCACCACGGAAAGTGCCTACAATGGGCAATCCAATTTACTATTGAAACCTTTTACTATGTGAAAAAACACCACCAATATTCAGATTTGATCACGTTACATTGTGGATGACTTGAGCATCAGTTAAAATGTATATAAATTGCTGAATCTAAAAGAGCATTTGCAACAAAATCACAACTGTAATTGCAAGTCATGAGGTGCCATGTTGAACTTCCAGTGACCAGTATGAGGGAGTGTGAGAGCGATGACACCAAATTTAACACACCTGCTCCCCATTCACACCTGAGACCTTGTAACACTAACAAGTCACATGACACTGGGGAGGGAAAATGGCTAATTGGGCCCGATTTGGACATTTTCACTTAGGGGTGTACTCACTTTTGTTGCCAGCGGTTTAGACATTAATGGCTGTGTGTTGAGTTATTTTGAGGGGACGGCAAATTTACACTGTTACACAAGCTGTACACTCACTACTTTACATTGTAGCAAAGTGTCATTTCTTCAGTGTTGTCACATAAAAAGATATAATCAAATATTTACAAAAATGTGAGGGGTGTACTCACTTTTGTGAGATACTGTACATGTAAATATCTATTGGCTTGCTAGAAGCTTTTGAGTTATGCTTTACGTAGTAGTGAAAAGTAATTTAAATCAGTAAGGAAATATTTGTCTCTGTACTGATGTTTCCAGCCCCTTGTGTTTCTGCAATATGTTAATGTTTGCATATGAACACCTGAACCAAAATACCAGAAAAAGAGAACATAGAAACACTTTTTTTTTTTGGCTGAGTTGGTGCATCAAATAAAGAGATTTGTAAAAGACCAATGGTGTTCATGTTCACCCTGTAATCATGTAGGTTTGGCTGGCGTTCTTTAAATTACTATGCTTTGTTGCAAATTTCAGAATTTTCAAAAGAATATATAATTATTCACAGAACCTTTTTTTGTTGGCTTTTTGAAAAGGAACCTGATATCTGAAAAATATTCTGATGAAAATATTCCTCACTAAACTGTGAGCATGTGAATTACTGATTCATACTGGCTGTCAGCGTGCACCACAAAAACCTTGTTTTTTCATTACAATGCAATGCAGAAATTTCACATGGAATACTATAGCCAAAGATTATTTTAGGTAACCTCTTTACAGTTATTAGAATTAGAATCCTCTTAGTAAAATAGAAAGCTACTGCTTCACTACTGCTGCTCATATAATCCACCATATGGTATTCTGTAAAATACATGGAGAAAAGCATTACATTGTAGTATCTTGGTAAATTTTGGTAATAAGTGTAGCAACTTTATATACATTTTTCATACAGCTGCATCTTCCAGCCATCCAAATTAACATAGTTTACCTATATGGGTGTATACAGGTCTTACCAGGTGAGCATCCTGCCATTTTGTGGCAGGATGCACTTCCCTCACATATTAGCTTTAATCTGACTGCTGGGTGGCAGAGCATTGCCCATAGGGTAGTCAACAGAGTCTGCAGGGAGCAGCAGCTTGCTTTTTCTGTATTCTGGACTTTGGCTTTCAGCCTTTCCCATGTCAAAGGTCAATGATACCTTGTTCAGGACCCTTGAAAACAAGTTCATCAGGCTCCTAGCATGCACTATTGGACTTCACTGGATACATGTTGGGTTGCCCAAAAGATAGATGGAGGAAGAACCTGGAAGCCACAGTAGCTGAAGATGAAATTACAACTAATGTGAAAGAATTATTCAAATAAAATCCAAAGTCTCATCCGTATTGAGTCACAGTCTAGCTGGAGATACCAGTCCTACTGTAGGATGCAAGAAATATCCCAGCTTACTAGCAGTGATTGTTTTTTTTTCTTTTCTTTTTTTTTTTTAAAGACTTGTCTGCAGCACCTGCTTTCTACTAGTCGATCAGTTTGCTGATTCATTCCCCTCAAAGTTTTCTCTTGGCTGCAATTTAATGCGCGCTTTAATTTACCACTAGATGTCAGGGTGGGATCACCTTTATCACTTTTATTCGAATTACTTCAAGTGAGGATCCAATGCCCTTTAAAATGTAAAAAAAAATAATAAATAATAATAATAAATTAATTAAATAAATAAATAAATGTCAAAGTAGCACAACAAACAGAAACAACGTGAACCTACACAACCTGCAGCAACCTGAGATGGTGATGTTGGTGGGTTAAAATAAATCAACATTAAAATGAAACTTTAACATTAGTGCTCGCCATATGCCTTTGAAAAGCATGATCTTTTGCTATGTTTACTGTTATATAAGAGACGAGCATGTGACCTGAGAAGGGCGACGATAAGGTATCTGTTTTTAGCTCCGAACTCTCACCATCAAAAGTAATGAGAGGGGTGTGGGGGTGTGTGTGAGTGAGTGAGTAAGTAACAGTGCAGTCTGGGAACACAACCTCACCGCTGTTACAGAGGAAGGAAACTGACGCAACTGACCGTCGCGAGCTCCAGTGTAGATGAACTTTTAGACTCGGAGTTAAATTAACGAGTGAAACTGGACGGCACGTGACTATGAACACGCGGACGCAGTAACTCGACAGTTTACAGTTCGTTTTTATGTTGTTTTTTTTTGCTTCGGTGTTAATTTTTTGACAAACAACACAGAAAAGGAAGCGTGCGAGGAGCGGATACACGCGCAACTCTTCCGCACCGGAAACTCTCGAAAACTTATACATTTTTGGAGCTATTTCTTGCACATAAAAAAAACCCTGCGTTTGGAAATGCTGCAGTTCTCATGAAGGACTACCTATTTCCACTCTTAAACTCAGTATAGAGTATAAAGTAAAAAGTACAGACAACCAATGGCTTCTCAGGGGCCGGGACGCAAGAGAACTCCCAACAGAAATGCAGTGACTCCGGAGGAAGATGCGTTAAATGTGATCGCAAGAGAGGTAATGTTGTTTATTAACTTATTTTAGTTTTTAAAATAACACACACACGGTTGTATGTGTATGTATGTACTGCTTCTGTGGCTGCCAGGAACCACGTTATCAAATCTTAATCTTGCCTTGATATGATCCGCTGGTAATTTGAATATTTAAGGCCAGTAAGTGTAAAGGATAATGGAAATGGAAAGTAGTTTGTTTAGAGTTTTTCTCCAACATCTCAGGTAGGTTATAGTGTGTCTGACCCATCACAGCTGGTTTAGGAGCCTTACCTTGCACTGTAAGGTCATTTCCATGGCTCCAGTCCTTTTTAATATTATTATTATTATTATTATTATTATTATTATTATTATTTTGATATATTGTACAGAGTACAGAATGGTATTTGTGTAAGTTATTCTTGTGTAAGATATTGGTGAAAGCCTGGAGGATCTCCAGCCACAGACCAGCACAAAGCTGACATACAGCCACAGGTGCTGTGTAACAGATGCTAAAAGCCATGCTGAACTTGGGAGGTAGATTTTGTGGACCATGTGTCGTGTACATAATTTAATACTAATACAAATATAAAAATACAAATTTCACAAAGATGTAGAGCTTGTGCTACTTAAGAGAAGTGCCTTTTTTATTTTTATTTTTTTTATTAAAGTAATCTTCAACAGTAGAGCTGATTTCCATTCCTGTGTTTTATGTAGCACCTTCCAGTTCTCTTTTCAGATTATTTTGTAAAGGCCACTGGAGAAAGGCTTGAATTAGGGTTTATGACCTTATATTACTATGATGTCATGATAAATGGCTTTTTCTGAGATATTATGGGTATTGCTTATATTTCTTGAAGACTGATCAAATCCACATTTACAGGCGCATCTCAAAAATTTTGAATATTGTGGAAAAGTTAATTTTTTCCTATAATTTAATTCAAAAAGTGGAACTTTAATATATTATAGATTAATTACACATAAATATTATATATTTAAAAAATATACAAATATTTCAAGCCT
The DNA here is from genome assembly GCF_023375685.1 of Ictalurus furcatus. NCBI lineage: Eukaryota > Metazoa > Chordata > Actinopteri > Siluriformes > Ictaluridae > Ictalurus > Ictalurus furcatus. The sequence continues at coordinate 5,838,111 of NC_071260.1, read as the reverse complement.
TTTTTTGTTTGTTTTAATCTTGATTACGGCTTACAGCGCATGGAAATCAAAAATCCAGTATCTCAAAATATTAGAATAAAGAATTTATAATACAGAAATGTCGACCTTCTGAAAAGTATGTAATTTATGCACTCTATACTGGGTCGGGGCTCCTTTTGCACGAATTACTGCATCGATGCAGCGTGGCATGGAGGCAATCAGCCTGTGGCACTGCTGAGGTGTTCTGGAAGCCCGGGTTGCTTTGATAGCGGCCTTCAGCTCATTTGTATTGTTAGGTCTGGTGTCTCTCATTTTCCTCTTGACAATATCCAATTAATTCTCTATGGGGTTCAGGTCAGGCAAGTTGGCTGGCCAATCAATACCATGGTCAGCAAACCAGAAGCAGGGGATTAGACAGTAAATATATATTTTTATGGAATGTTATAATTCCTGCATATGTTAAACAAATGCTTTGGATCTGTTTTCGCAGGGTTTTTTTTTTTTTTTTTTTCCAAAGCAGTGGGAAGTAAATGTTCTAAGCACAAGTGATTTTTAAAGGAATGAATAGTATAGTATACAGAGTAAGAAGACTACAACTGGTTGTACACAGAAGTATTTTAGAATATAGTATTGAACTATACAACATTAGTGAATATAGTGAGCAATTCTGTAAGATGTCTGTTCAGATGATGAACATGTCACTCAACATGACGTAAATCTAAGCACTGCATGTACATCTTACTCTTTGAGCCATGTACTGCTCATGTGCTCTTGAAGAGATGATCCACAATGTGGACTGGTCACGCTGTCTTGGAGTCCTGGCCACAGATCTTCAGGATTTGAAGTTGTTTACTTGACAGTTGGGCTGTGCCTTTCTATTGCAGCAGAAAGTAGACACACACACACACACACACACCCCCCCAAAATCACCAAGAAAAACAGCACACAGACATAATAATGAGTGTAATGGTATCATTCAGGGAGAAATTATTATATTACATTGATTGATGTTTTTGTTTTAAAAGCAATATTTTGCTTGTGTTTCTTGCACTCTACCTTGGTTATAATGTCATTACTTTTTACCTCCTACATAGTGCATGCCATTTGATGTCACACAATCTCCAGTCTAGTCTCCAGTCAAAGAGAGTATTTCCTATATGTAGTTATATATTTCAGTGAGTCTTGATAATAGGATTAGTATATAAAGTTTTACTTGTCTTACAGGTTCTACATAATTTTAATGTGACTGTAAAATGTGTTTGGGGGATAGGTTGAGTCCAGGGCTGCCATTAAGTGCTTGGAGTCCTATGCTGATTCTGTAACAAGAGTTGTAAAAATAGAAGGCCCTTACCCTGTCAGCTGTCAGCACTGGCAGCTGTGATATGAGGCTCAGCACAAGGCCTAGAAATTCTACATAACACTTAAATTTTAGTGTCATACATGTATCACTTTCTGACCATTTTACAAAAATGAAACACTTGGTTGAGTTGAAAAATACAATTTTATCAAAAAGTGTGATTTATAGAAGCAAGCAACAAACATCTGAGTGTTTCAAATTCTAGGGACTGTAACAAACCCCACTTGAAATGCTGCCAATAGGTTGAGAACACACTCGCTGCGTCCTGGATCTTGGGTCTTACTTTCCAGGAGTTTCTTATTGGTCCCTCAGTTCTTTCTGCTTTAGTTGTTGAACCTAAGCTTTGTATGGGTGAGAGCGATGTGGTCTGATTTTGTCTCATTTTATATGAAGGAAGTCTTAGCTTTTGTAATGTTTGGGGCTGAGGATGCGCTTTGACATGAAAGGTGTCCCATTCCCATTAGAGGTAATACCCAGTTACAGGAAGCAGCCACACCATACTGAATGAGTTTGACTACAAAATAGAATGTAGCAAGGTATATACTTGAACATTATAAGTGTCGACAAACCTCTACACTAAACTCTAAACAAATGTCTCACAAAGACCATTATGAATCAGAAGTAACACGTCAGTGCTAGTGACAATTCATTCTGCCATTTCTCTGAAATCTATTCTTAGACATTTTAGATATGACATTTAAATGAGAATAGATATTCTGTGGAAAATGGAGCATCACAGACAGACAAACCTTTGGTGAAGTGGAGATAAAAGTTAATTTCAGGTTCTGCTGTGTGGTCTAAGATGGAAGATTTTTGAGGGCTTGGAGGTGGTATCGGTTTGAAGTGTCCTTTAGGGTCAAAGCAGTCTGTGTGGATCACATTGAAAATGGCCAAATAAGGATAATCAGCAGCAGCTAGTTTTCCAGCCAAAAAACCCAACCAAAACAAAACTGCAAAAAAAAAACCTCCCACTGTAACTGTTTGAATTCTTTAGCAATTCGTCCAATCAGATGTTTCAGATAATCTACTCTCCTAATGAAACCCATTTTGCCACTAGTTAAGAGAACACTATGAATATATTTCTGTGATGTTTAACTGTGTGGTGCATAACATGCTCAATGAATTCCAGTTAAATGAGTATAATTCTCATTAAAGTTTTGTGCATTTTCTCATTCCCTTTTAAGAAAATCAAAAAAGGCAGTGAACATTTAGTTGACTAAAATTTTTCATGCTTGTGTCTTTGACCTGTCTGTATCCTCATGTACCAAAGAATCACAGATGCACTGCAGATGCAATTTGCTAATTATCTTTCTAATGAAAATAAATAAATAAATGAAGTTTAGCTTGCCTTGATGGGAAAAGTATTTATCAGGTTCTGGACGATAAAGCCATTGTGTATTTACAGAATTATTTAGCTCCTAAATCAAATTTTACTGCTACTAATTGACACAAATGGCAGATTAATTAGCATAGAGAATTGTGAAATTTATTGATAATTATTTGAGGAGAAATTTTGGAGGGCTTTACACCTCACTTATCTTAGTATTACATCTTTACTTCTCTGCTGTTTAGGCATCGAATATTTATATATATATATATATCTGATCTTGATCTAAGTCAAGGGTATTGACAAATATAATGTGCCTAAAATAATAACACAAAATAAATTGTGATCCCTCATGTCTTTATTGAACACATTCAACATTCAAAATGGGAGTGGAAAAAGTAAGTGAACCCTTGGTTAATAACTGGTCCCAACCCCCCCCACCCTCCCCCCCCCCCCCCCCCGCCACTTCCTGTAGCTGTGGATCAGACCTGCACATTGTTCAGAACTGCTTTAGCTCTGTCATATTCTTTGGACGTCTCATGTGTATGGTTCTCTTCAAGTCATTCCATAGGATCTCTATTGGGTTAAAGTCTGGGCTCTGACTTGGCCACTCCAAAAGGTGGATTTTGTTTTTCTGAAGCCATTCTGTTGTGGACTTGCTCTGGTGTTTTGGATCGTTGTCCTGTTGCATCACCCAACTTCTACACAGTTTCAACTGACGTACAGACATTCTCACATTATCCTCAAGAATTGTCTGATATACTTGGGAATTCATCTTCCCCTTAACGATGGCAAGCTGGCCAGGCCCTGATGCAGCAAAGCAGGCCCAAATCATGATGTTTCCTCCACCGTACTTTACGGTTGGGATGATGTTTTCATGATGATATGCCGTGCCCTTTTTACACCAGATGTAGTGCTGTGTGGTTTTTCCAAATAGTTAAATCTTAGATTCATCAGTCCACAAAACATTTTGCCAATACCGCTGTGGAGTGTCAATGTGCTCTTTTGCAAACTTCAGGCGTGCAGCAATGTTCTTTTTAGTAAGCAGTGGCATCCTTCGTGGTGTCCTGCCGTAGATACCCTGTTTGTTCAATGTTTTACATATTGTAGACTCATGAATGGAGATGTTAGCCAGTTCCAATGATGCCTTCAAATCTTTGGCTGTCATTCGGGGTTGTTTCTTTACCTCATTGAGTCTTTGTTGTGCTCTTGGTGTCATTTTGACTGGGCGCCCACTTCTTGGTAGAATAGCAACAGTCCCAAAGTGTCTCCATTTGTAGAATGTTTGCCTAACTGTAGACTGGTGAATTTCTCAAGTCTTTGAAATCACTTTGTAACCCTTGCCAGCTTTATGTAAATCAACAATTCTTGATCGTAGATCCTCTGAAAGCTCTTTTTGGCGAGGCTTGGCTCACATAAGCGTGTGCTTCTTGTGCAGAGCAAACTCCAAAAGTTTGAGGGGTTTTAATCAGTGAAAGGTGTGCTAAAACCTGACTCCAATTAGCTTTTTTGAGGTCATTAACTCAAGGGTTCACATACTTTTTCCACAAGCACTGTGAGGTTTTTTTTTTGGTTGTTCTCAATAAAGACATGAAAGATCAGAATTTTTTTGTGTTATTATTTTAGACACATTATATTTGTCAATACCCTTGACTTAGATGAAGATCAGATCACATTTTATGACAAATTTATTCAGAAAACCATGAAATTCCAAAAGGTTCACATACTTTTTCTTGCCACTGTGTGTGTGTGTGTGTGTGTGTGTGTGTGTGTGTGTGTGTGTGTGTATATATATATATATATATATATATATATATATATATATATATATATATATATATATATATATATATATATATTTTTTATTTCTTTGTTTATTTTTTAGTCAGTATATGCTATGTGGTGAGGCCAGGGAGACCAGGTTTGTTGTTTTGATGCAGCTGTAGAAAATATAGAAAAGGAAGCTTTCTGCCAGAGTTGATCGTATCAGAGTCAAAATAATAAGCAAACTGATATTGCTTCCCTATTCCAAATTATTTGAAAAGAAAATACAATATACATACCTTTCTTTTTCCCTTATTTAATCCAAAAACAGAAACGTAAAAAGTGATAATCCCAAAGCTTTTCCTTTGTTTCCTCATACATCTTTGGCACCATGTGTGTATTGAAATGCTGTCAGCATGGAATTTTATATTATGGCTTGAGTATTTTTAACATTGATCAGAAATCCCCATTCATATATCTGGAACCATCGGTTCAGAGGGGCATGTGGATGTGGCAAAGGACTCAAGAGTGGTGGGATCAAGTTGTTGAAACCTGGGGTCAGGAACAGTTGGTCAGCAACTTTCATATGAGGTGAGAAACTTCTTGTGTGAGCGGTTGTCCCCAAGGCTATCTTACAAGGATGCGTCCTTTCGCCAGGCGATCCCAGTGCAAAAGCGTGTAGGAGTTGGATCGCGCTTTCCCATCTCACCTGAAATGTCTTAAAATACGGGTTTGTTTCCGTAACAACCCTGCATTTTTGCCTTCACTGTCTCTTCTCCCAAAAGACTCAAAAGATATACAACTTCGGCATGACACCACTGGGCTGATCCCTCGCCTCCATTGCACCATGAATTGTGTTTTCGCGGTTGTGTCCACCTGAGTTGACCATTCGCCACGGTCGCTTTTTCAATGACATACGACTCACATTGACTGGGGAATCTGTCCACTTACATGCATTTGCGTCTGCCATGTGTCCGATTCATATCAGATTTATTTCCATATATGAATGAGGCCTGAAACTGATCTGAGAATATCGGAAACCATGTGTTTTTTTCTGCTTACATGTTCATGGGTCATATCCGCTCTGTGCCATTTGGGAGGAAAAAATCAGAATTGGGTCACTTGAACCATGTAGTGTAAATGTGGCCCAAGTGTCATAACCACTGCTTCCCGTATAGAAGCAGAATGAAAGGGTGATGGGTGAATCTGGTTCACTCTGAGATATCCTAACATGTAGTTGGGAGAGATTGAAAGAGAGCGTGAGTCCTGCCAACAAAGAAGCCTTGGACAGGAGGGTGCATGTTTGGAGTCACAAAGACAGCACAACCAAAAGAACTGTCCATGTGGTACCAGATCTCCAAACCCCAGTTGTGGCCACAAGAAACCTGCCTCCCTTGCATTAACCTTAAGAGATCTAGGAGGTGTCGGCATATTCCCTTCATTTACCCTGTGGGGCAAGCTCTAGTCAGAGCCTGCCCTACCTCTAAAGAGTCCTGCAGAACTTGTCCATGAACGGCAGGGGCTGGCAACAGGATACTTTATAGCTGAATAGTCACTTCTCAGGGCTTAGGACCTCATCAATATACTGATGTGTATATGTATGTGTATTATAATCAATATACCCCAACCAAGAGGTTCTTTTTTGGACAGCGGTGTGGTTGAAAAAGGTAGACTCCACAGAAAGGATTCTACTCCACATTCTGCTTTCAATGTTCAAATGGACAGTGGTTTTCAGATTGGTTCTTAAAACCTCCTCCTTCATATTCTATGAGTGTCTGATATAGTTCAAGCCTTGCAGGTATACTGTAGGAATTGTTAACATCAGTGGATCTGCAAGACTCTTATTTCTATATCTTCATCACCACAGATGCCTTTTTAAAGTTTGCCTTCTATGGACAGACATTTCAATCGAACGCCCTTTGGCCATGTTATACATGTCTTTATTCTAACCACCTTATCAACCAAAGTTGTGGATGATATGTTTGCCAGTTGCGGTGCTTGCTTCTGTTTGATCATCTGAGGGTGCTGTGACTGATCATGACAGCCCCAGCAGTAGTTCCCTGAGGCTTGTTGGAGATGCAAGCTTTTCAGTAGTGGGTGTGAAAGAACGCAACTCAAGACACAATGGATAGAAACAAAAAAAAATGATACAAAACAAAAAATGAAATAGGAAATCAACAGATTTCCAGTAGCTTACAGGGCTCTACAGTACGACCATTTCACTTGCATTTGTGACTGAAAAATTCTTTGTGTGACCGTGAAAAAATATTTAGGAGCACCGGTGCGAGTGACCTGTTCGGAGTTGTATAATGCAATCGGAGTGAAAACTACAACTCCAAAATGCATCTGCACGCTCAACGGTTACTTTCACACTGCTGTTCATCATCTCAGTCAACCGAACAAGTGTGGAAATACTGCAAAGAAGCCATTATGATGAGAGTAACTCCTGTACATCGTCTGCTTCTCTTAACTTCCCGATCTCACAACCGCCATCTTTTATTGATCACGCAAAATGACCCGCACCTGCGACCTGCTCGTGTAGAGACAGCAGTAAATGAATAATAATGTTAACGCTACCAGGTGGGTTTAAATTCAAACTTCTTTATTAAATAATTCCTCACCAATCATAATCAAGAGTAGCAACTGTTCAGTCTGTAAACATACAGCGCACTGCCGCTCTCCCTTCACTAACTCTAATAGCGCATTCACTTTATTTAAACTCATGGTTGCCAGATATCACTAGAAAAGTCAACTCTAGTTTCAATGTTTTGTTTAATCCCCCAAAATAACTCAATATTATCAGCAGACATGGCAACACTGTACTGGGGGACCGATCTAAAAGGAACAACTGCTAAAACAACAAACAAAAAACTAATAAAATGTAAAGACATAAAATGTGCTTAGTTATAAATAAATCATTTAATATAAAAAATAAATATTATAATAACTTATAAATGAAATAATGTTTAATTACTATGGGTTTCATTTAATATCAATTTGACATTAAGCTTAGTAAGCTATTTCCTTAGAAGGCTATTAGCCTTTTTCCTAATATGGATCATGCTTGTGTTAGTCTACTTTTAATTAGGAATCTTTATTGTTTAAGATAATTAAAAATAAATATTTTATGCTTCTTTATTTATCTAACAGTATTACTCATTGCTATTATTTTAATTCAATTAAAGTAACCATGAGCAGAGAGCTTAAATTTAACTGTTTATGATACACCTCCTGATTGAAGCTTAAACAACAACAACAAAAAGATTGGTATCTAGATAGGTTTTGGCCGTAAAAATCCTGATCGGAGCGTCCCTAATGAACACCATTAAACTAAACTGGCGGATAAATGAACTCACCCAATCACATCCTATATGAGATTATTCAGATATATACACAATATATACGCAGAGCGGTTCGAGAACTGACTCCAGCCTAGAACCATGACTGTGGAAAATGTCTAATAGTGTAGCTTTAAATATATTTAAGAGGAGCCGACTTCAAACACTGAACATTTTAGGAAAAGGTTTAACTGTCCAAATACTTATGTACCTGTCTGTATATACAGAAGTGAGTCAAAATAACTTATATTTCTACCTCTGAGAGAGACTTTTGTCATTTACAGTTGTTTAAGCACCGTGACCTTTGCCTTTTATTGAGTTTTGTGGGCGTCATTAAATGCATGTGCACTGTCCACATGCCTGGTAATTAACAGGTGATTTATCAACATAAACACATGAATGTGAAGATAATCTGTATTTCTGAAAAGAATCTGACAGTAAACAGTTACACACAATTTTACTAAAAGCTTGATAAATGAGGCCCGATGTTCAGAATGACAAATGTGACACCCTCTAACTGTTAACTTTTAACCTTAAAGCCATTTCATGTATTTATTGTTCAGACCAGTTATACAGTTGGTTTCGACTCTTTAGAAATATCCTGAATCAGAGTATCTCTGGGACACCAATCCATATAGGTTATTAAAAATATCTGTGGAGGAGAGCGAGAGAGATAAAAAGAAAGGTTGAAAGAAATTGCCATTTTTTTCTTTTCTCAGCTTCTGTTTTTTTTTTTTTAACTGAGGGTGTGTGGAAACCCAAATGACCCATACTTTTGGATGCTAACTGTTACAGATGTCGTGGTATATTTTGATAAATGCAAGGTGTGCTTGTATCAGCGTCAATATATTATCACAAACATTTCAAATTAAGGTGCGTGTACGTGTTCTAAGAGGATTTGATGTCTGAGTGTTTAAATACTGATGCATAATATAACTAAAAATATAATTTCTGCTATAATGGATGAAATAGAGTTTATTGCCACATACATACTCTGTTTTATGGGGTGTGTGTGTGTGTGTGTTTTAATGGTAATACTGTATGTAACTGAGTAGTGATTGGGGTCTTTTTAACATCAACTCATGTTCTATGAATAGTACAGGAAGGGTGTGATCTGTGTATAAATGACTCAACTATCTAACTTCCTGTCATGGCCAAATGAGGTCACTGTTAAGTTTGTAACATATGTAGTTTCTTGGTTCTCACCACTATTTTGATTTCAGTGAAATTACTTTGAATTTTCTTTTTCATCCATAGAGATATTTGGTTTATGTAATGTTTGTGTGCATGTGTAGTTAGCATGTGTAGTAAATTCTCCTTGTATGAATTTTATTTTGATAGAAATGTAACAAATGTGTAGGCATGATGATGATAACAACTGAAGTATCTGAGTATATGGAGATTCAGATATCTATCTCGTTTTTTTTTTAAAAAAAAAAGCTGTTTTTTATATATATATATATGTATATATATATATATATATGTATATATATATATAATTTTTTATTTTTTTTTTAAACAAATCATATGTACACAAGTGGACTGATATTTTGTGTCTGAATATCCATTTAGAATATTTCATTAATTTCCAATCAGACTGACCGAAAACTTCATAGAAACACACTTAAATATTGTAAATACTATTTCCAGTAAAACTAAAAATACTTTGTAATTCTTTTGGCTCCACCACTAGGTGGTGGCCTAGTGGTGGAGCCATAATAATGACTAAATTTAGGCATTAAATTATCCGGCTGTCCGTCTGTCTGTCTGTACACCTATATGAGTCAGTCAGTCACATTTATTTATAAAGGACATTTAAAAACAACTGTTGACCAGAGTGCTGTGCAGTTACACCAAAAAAAAAAATTCTACATTTAAACAGATTCAAACGCTAAAACAATGAGGTGTGGTTTGAGACATGATTTAAAAACCTAGAGTTTTTGAAGACTTAATGTAAAGTGGCAACTTATTCCAAAACCTAGGTCCTGCAACTGAAAAGGCTCCATCTCCCTTCAATTTTAATCGAGACCTAGGGACAATTAACTGTAAGCTGTGTGATGACTGTGATAGTCTAGAGTACTGTTGTTGGGAAATGAGGTCAGAAATTTAGAAAGGTGCCAAACCATGCAAGCCCTTGTAAACAAACAATAACACATTAAACTGGATCCTGTATGAGACTGGAAGCCATTGGAGTAAAACTAGTACAGGAGTTATAGAATCACATTTCCTGGTTCCAGTCAAAAGCCTAACAGCAGCATTTTGAACCAGCTGAAGACGTGAGACAGAAGATTGAGTAACTCCAATATAAAGTAGTGCTTTGCAATAGTCAAGTCTAGATGAAATAAAATCATGTATCACAGCCTCCAAATCATTAAAAGTTAAGAATGTTTTTAATTTGGCAATATTCCTAAGTTGATAAATGCTGCCCTTGTCCACAGAATTAATTTGACTGTCAAATTTTAAACCTAAATCAAAAATGACACCTAGATTTCTAGCTTGTGGGTGTAAATTGGAGGATAACGGTCCAAGGTTACTATTTACCATAGTAATAGAGTCAGAGGGAGCAAAAACTAAGACTTCCATCTTTGATTTATTTACCTGTTGAAAATTAGCCGCTATCCAACTTTCAATATTAAGACTAGGGATGTCACGATACCAAAATTTAGTACTCGGTACCGATACCACCAAAAGTACACGATACTCGATACCAAAGTCGATACCATGATGTGGTTTAAAAAAAATGAAAAATATAAAACTTGAAAATAAAATGAAAAACTCCTGGAGGACATCCTCCTCTGGCTAATACTAGAGAGAGAGATTGATTTTAGTTATCAAACACTGTCTGACAATGACAAATAAAACATTGCTAAGTGCTAATAACAAGTCCTAAATACACACCCCTTATACTCTGAATGCAAGCATTAGTTTAAATTCACTGATATGGTGGCAGGCCAAAAATATTCATTAAAATCATTAACGTGAATAATTATCAGTGACATTAGGCTACATTTAGCTGACAGGACACGGGCTGAATGGCGATGTATGGTGGCCCATTAGGAGGTAGTTTATAACATTGCAATGCGTTAACATCATTAACAAATAACTGGCTATCGCTAACATTACATGGAGTTTAACGTTAGCTGGTTTCACGGCCACAATGCCAGCTGCCTCAAACAAGCATAATATAGGACCTGTCTTTCAGGTGCTTCGCCAAATTCCAGGTGTTTCCTCGCTTTGTTTGAAATGAACGATAGCATCGGGTACACAACGGCAACCAACGCTACCTTTCCTCTCAACGAGCTTTTCTCTCTCTGCCTCTTAACGAGTCGGGGAGGAGCTAAAGCTCTGTAGTTTTTCCCATGTGCTTGTAGGCGTTTTTCTTCTTCTTCACCACTTGTGGACCGACTAAAACACTTGCATGTATTTGCTGCCTCCTTCAGTTCCGGAAGAATTGCAACCTCGGTAATTGGTAATTAATAACGGTACCTACGCTACTGCAGAAAAACAAGTACCATCGCGTTTTAAGAATGTTGGTACCGAAGTATCGGTTCTCGTGACATCCCCAGTTAAGACAGTCAAAAAGAGATTGTAAAGTGAAGGCATTATAAGGTTTCATTGGTAGATAAAGCTGAGCGTCGTCAGCTTAACAATGATACGAGCGTCTTCAGCTTAACAATGAAAAATAACCCCCCAAAGGGAGAATATATAAAGAAAATAAAACGTGCCTAAACTACCTAAAATGGAGCCTTGCGGTACTCCACAAGTGATGGGAGCAGAAGACGTGGAGAAATTCCCAATTTCAACTGAGAAAGTTCTATCGTTCAGATAAGAAACAAACCAATTAAGTGCACTGCCCTGAATTCCAACCAACTGCCATAAACGCTTCAGAAGTATGGTATGTTCAGTTGTATCGAAGGCCACGCTAAGATCTAGCAAAACTAGAATAGCATGCTTCCCTGAGCGTGTGGATTGGAATTCCAGATCTTATGACTTCAGTCTTGTTAATGAAAAACTGTAAGAAATTATCACAAGTAACAGGGGTTGGATCAGAAAAAGAAGTGACTACAGGATGAAATACTGTGTTAATAGTATTAAACAATACTTTTGGACTATGAGCATTTTTGGAAATTAGATCAGAGAGATATTTTGCTCTGGCAGTCTTAACAGTGTGCTGATAATTGAGGATACAGTCCCTCAGAATTTCAAAGGAAACGTTGAAGTTTATCTTCTTTCCACTTCCTCTCAACCTTCCGCCACTCCTTTGTAAGAGCAGGGGCGACATTACTAAGCCAGGGTTGTGCTCTACGTCTAGGTTTCTTAATTCTAAAAGAAGCTATAGAATCCAAGATATCGCCACAGACAGAGTTAAACAGGCAAAAACCATTAGACCCGACACAAGACGAGGGAGATGCAACAGTACAATTGGAGAAATAAGATAAGCATCAGAAGAATGCTTGGCTGAATTAATAGAATGAACTTGACAATCAGCAGGCCTAATGTTAAGTAAAGGACTAGAGAGAACAGTTTTGAATATCATAAACTTTTGGTCAGAAAGATTCATATTGTCTATGTCTACACTGAAAACAAGAAGACCTAATGTTACAATCAGACAAGTGTATGATCTAGATTGTATGTAGAACTCGGAACAGACTGGGTAAGATTAAAAGCATCAATAAGTTGTAAAAAGTCATTAACCACATGCTTTACTAGTACAGCATATTAAAATCAGCCAAAATCAACTATTGGCACAATAGAGAGACTTAAAAAGACTTATTATAATTGGGTGGTCTGTATATGAGTGCAAAAAGAACTGAACTACATGCATCAACCTTAAGCAATTGCACTTCAAAACTAGAAAAACTTTCTACAGTTAAAATGATTTCTGAATATACATACCAGTTATCCTTGGAGTGCTCACAAAGCTACAGTCATTGGTTGATTCTTCGGACAGCTGACCAAATTCACCAGCACTGAGCCACATCTCAGATCTAAAAAGATAGTCCAAATCGTGAGAAGAGAATGAGTCATTAATAATTAAATAATAATGTTTGATAAAGATCTTGCATTAATTAAAGCCATCTTCACTTCTGTATAATCAATTGTACAATGTTGGCATAATTGTAAATTTGACATCAGAGCATAAATGAAACCTCAGAGATTAGAGGGTTACTCCTCCTCTCCAGACATGCAGACTTACTGGTGCACACAAGACTGGCGTATCTTTGTTCCAGAGAGCGCTGAGAGAAGAACCAGCCATAATGAGGGTTTGAGACTGGGAGTCTCAGATCTGCGAGACCCGGAATCTTGAGGGAATGTAGAAACGTCTCCTTGTTTGGACCAAAACACCACCTCTCATTCTCCAATTTCTGTGACGTTTTCTTTTATAGCGAATACAAACTGGTAGGCAACATATGTCCACTGGTAGCCGAGTAAAAAGCAGAGGATCGGGAAACTTCTGTCTCCCGGAACCTCAGCCATAGTGCTATACAATTAGAGGTACGGATATTACGATGATGATGATCATATACCAGAACTGAAGCAGCTTTTTGTATAGACAAACACACGATCAGGACAATCATTCACAAGACATGTAACACAGACACTGAGCCCGGGCGATGGCTCGCCCGGTTCACACCGGTGCCATCTTGCCTTAGTGTATCCTATTGAGATTCTCATTAGCATGATCGCTCAAGAAATGGTTGAATGATTGTAGGATTTATATGGAGTTATCATTATAACCAGCAGATGAACTGATTAGATTTTGGAATTGATCCAGAAATTGTCAAGGTCACAGCAAGGTCAAATGTCTGAAATGGTTTTTCATCATTAGCTTCTTTGAAGTATATTTTAAGGGTTTTTCTGGCACACAAATTAGTAACAAGAAGGACTAGATATAGTGTAGTGAAAAAATATTTGCCCCCTTAAACTTAGTCTGGTTGTGCCACCTTTAGCAGCAATAACTTCAACCAAATGCTTCTGATAACTGGAGATCAGTCTTTTACAACGCTGTGGTGGAATTTTGGCCCACTCTTCTTTGCAGAACTGCTTTAGTTCAGCCACAGTAGAAGGTTTTCGAGAATGAACTGCCTGTTTAAGGTCCTGCCACAGCATCTCAATGCTTTGACTAGGACATTCCAAAACTTTTAACTTAGCTTTTTTTGGAACCATTCAGAGGTGAAATTACTCCTATGCTTTGGACCGTTATATTGCTACATAATCCAGTTGCACTTGAGATTTGACTTAGGGCCTGAAGACCGGACATTCTCCTTTAGGATTTTCTGGTAGAGAGCAGAATTCATGTTTCCCTCAATTATTGCAAGTGGCCCAGGCCCTGAAGCAGCAAAGCACCCCCATATCATCACACTGCCTCCACCATGCTTGACTGTATGTATGATGTTCTTTTTGTAGATTTGTGTTTGGTTTACATCAGATGTAACGGGCCCCCTGTCTTCAAAACAGTTCCAATTTTGAATCCACAAAACATTTTCCCAAAAGGTTTGGGGATCATCAAGGTGTGTTTTGGCAACATTCAGACAAGCCTTAATTTTCGTCTGGGTTAGCAGTGGTTTTCACCTCGCCACTGTTCCATGGATGCCATTTTTGCCCAGTGTCTTTGTGATAGTGGAGTCATGAGCAGTGGCATTTATTAATGTAAAAAAGAGGCCTGTGGGTCCTTTGGTGGTACCCTTGGCTCTTTTGTGATTTCCTGGATGAGTAGTTGCTGTGCTCTTGGAGGTATTTTGGAAGGTCTGCCACTTCTGGGAAGGTTCATTACTGTGCTAGTTTTTTTTTCTATTTGGAGATAATGGCTCTCACTTTGGTTGTTGTGCTTTATGGAGAGAAACTTTGGCGTTATGTAAATGTTTATTCTTAGAGTCTACAGTATAGATCTTTTATAGAATAAACAGTAAATATCATATTTTAAATCTGATTTTCATGTAATTATTTACTGTTGTACTCCACTGAGGTCCATAATTTTGGTTATTTTGTAGGGCCCTATAGATTCTATTTTCACTGAATTGCAGAATTATGGAAAATTCATAAGTCATCCAGAATTTTTGTTTTGTTTTAACATGGGAATTGAACACAGGGGGTGACAGATTATAGTAAAACAATTTCTCTTTCTCCTTTAGGCTGAGGCGCGGCTGGTAGCTAAGAGGGCTGCCAGGGCAGAGGCTCGTGAGATCCGCATGAAGGAGCTGGAGAGACAACAAAAAGAGGTGAAATCTGATTAATATTATACTCATGCAATCAGCAATAACATCCAGTTACTGTCAATTTTCACTTACAAATCATTGTGTACTTATTGCATAGAAGTACTGTTTCTGATCATGCATGATTTCTGTGTGGTATATTTTCTAAATTCAACCTAATTAAAATTTTAATTAAATTCAGGCCCAATTTAAAATTTTAATTTCATCTTTAAAAATTCTGTAAGTTTCCATTCATAGTAATATAATCTGTGAGGAAATAGATGGTTACTGCCTTGCCAGGGTTGTTTCTCCCTCAGGTTGAACAGTTTATTTATCTGGCTATATTGACTGGTTTTATCACAGTATTTTAATGTTGGGTTTGTTTATTTTTGTTGTTCAGGCATTTCATAGTATCAAGTCAGCCCTTGTGAAGGTCATTGAGTCATTCCTTGGCTATGATTCAAAGGTTTTACCGAATTGACCTGCCCATTGAACAGTTAGAGCTGCAACAAGTAATCGATAATTGATTATGAAAATTGTTGTCAACGAATCTCGTTATCGATTAGTTGGTCTGCGGGTGCATTTTATCTAGTGGGGTGCATTTACTCACTACGTTACTTCTGTTCCGAAAACACGCTTCAGAGAGTAAATACTGAAGTTGCGTCCCAAATGAAGTACTGTATACTTACAGCATGTATTGTGTACTCTACCGTATAGTGTGTGGATTTTAGAAAGGTAATATCTCAAAGTATAATCAAGTATATAAGTATATAAGTATATCGGAAGTATAAGCCGCTTCCTAGTCGACAGCGCATGACGTCATACGCACGTAATGTGCCGCTGCTAGCTTTAGCCTAATACTCAGAGTCACAGACAATGACTTTCTTCAGTTTACTGTTTATATCAATGTTGGCTTTTATTCCCAACATGACCTCCGTCTCCATCAGACGGAGGCGAAATCAAGTGACTGAGGAAGAAAGTCCCCTAAGGCAGGGGTGCATTTTATATTAAACACCGTGGAGATCAAACAGTGCTGCACAAGCACAAACTTATGTTTATATACAAAATGCTCCACTGTGAGTAAGGGGCAGGGGAAACTGGTGCAAGCTGCTTAAAAGGTTTAGTTTAATTCCAGTTTGTCATTATATGTTGTATTTGCACGCCTGCAGTATAAATTCTGTAGTTTATTATAAAGGAATTGATGTATTAGTAATGAGACCACGTCTTATTTATTTTAGTGTGTGTGTATATATATATATGTGTGTGTGTGTGTGTGTGTATGTATGTGTATATATATATATATATATATATATATATATATATATAGTATCTCACAAAAGTGAGTACACCCCTCACATTTTTGTAAATATTTGATTATATCTTTTAATGTGACAACACTGAAGAAATGACACTTTGCTACAATGTAAAGTAGTG
Source organism: Ictalurus furcatus (assembly GCF_023375685.1). Classification (NCBI taxonomy): domain Eukaryota; kingdom Metazoa; phylum Chordata; class Actinopteri; order Siluriformes; family Ictaluridae; genus Ictalurus; species Ictalurus furcatus. Next base: position 5,821,719 of record NC_071260.1, on the reverse strand, counting down.
AGTGTACAGCTTGTATAACAGTGTAAATTTGCTGTCCCCTCAAAATAACACACAGCCATTAATGTTTAAACCGCTGGCAACAAAAGTGAGTATACCCCTAAGTGAAAATGTCTCAATTGGGCCCAAACTGTCAATATTTTGTGTGGCCACCATTTATTTTCCAGCACTGCCTTAACCCTCTTGGAGTTCACTAGAGCTTCACAGGTTTCCACTGGAGACCTCCCCTCCCCCCAACGATGACATCACGGAGCTGGTGTATGTTAGAGGCCTTGTGCTCCTCCACCTTCTGTTTGAGGATGCCCCACATATGCTCAATAGGGTTTAAATCTGGAGACATGCTTGGCCAGTCCATCACCTTCACCCTCAGCTTCTTTAGCAAGGCAGTGGTCATCTTGGAGGTGTGTTTGGGGTCGTTATCATGCTGGAATACTGCCCTGTGGCCCAGTCTTCGAAGGGAGGGGATCATGCTCTGCTTCAGTATGTCACAGTACATGTTGGCATTCATGGTTCCCTCAATGAACTGTAGCTCCCCAGTGCCGGCAGCACTCATGCAGCCCCAGACCATGAAACTCCCACCACCATGCTTGACTGTAGGCAAGACACACTTGTCTTTGTACTCCTCACCTGGTTGCCGCCACACACGCTTGACACCATCTGAACCAAATAAGTTTATCTTGGACTCATCAGACCACAGGACATGGTTCCAGTAATCCATGTCCTTAGTCTGCTTGTCTTCAGCAAACTGTTTGCGGGCTTTCTTGTGCATCATCTTTAGAAGAGGCTTCCTTCTGGGACGACAGCCATGCAGACCAATTTGATGCAGTGTGCGGCGTATGGTCTGAGCACTGACAGGCTGACCCCCACCCCTTCAACCTCTGCAGCAATGCTGGCAGCACTCATACGTCTATTTCCCAAAGACAACCTCTGGATATGACGCTGAGCACGTGCACTCAACTTCTTTGGTTGACCATGGCGAGGCCTGTTCTGAGTGGAACCTGTCCTGTTAAACCGCTGTATGGTCTTGGCCACCGTGCTGCAGCTCAGTGTCAGGATCTTGGCAATCTTCTTATAGCCTAGGCCATCTTTATGTAGAGCAACGATTCTTTTTTCAGATCCTCAGCGGGTTCTTTGCCATGAGGTGCCATGTTGAACTTCCAGTGACCAGTATCAGGGAGTGTGAGAGCGATGACACCAAATTTAACACACCTGCTCCCCATTCACACCTGAGACCTTGCAACACTAACAAGTCACATGACACTCGGGAGGGAAAATGGCTAATTGGGCCCAATTTGGACATTTTCACTTAGGGGTATACTCACTTTTGTTGCCAGTGGTTTAGCCATTAATGGCTGTGTGAGTTATTTTGAGGGGACAGCAAATTTACACTGTTATACAAGCTGTACACTCACTACTTTACATTGTAGCAAAGGGTCATTTCTTCAGTGTTGTCACATGAAAAGATATAATCAAATATCTACAAAAATGTGAGGGGTGTACTCACTTTTGTGAGATACTGTGTGTGTGTGTATGTATAAGTATTCCTGCTTTATTTTTTATGGATGAACAAAACCCACTGAATTAACCTACAGTCCTAAATTAATAATATATATTCTGGTGTGTGTGTGTGTATTGGGTTCTTTTCTGTTTTGGACAAAGAGTTGTGTAAAGTTTTAGTGTAAAGTTTATATTTGTAACACTCAGTTTGTGGATTTTATTTTAAATAAACAAAACAAATGGTACTGAAACTCTGCCCCCCCCCCGGATCTGATTAATTGAAAAAAAAAATGGAGCATTGCATTAGCACATAATTTGCTTATTACCTATTTCAGACACAGAATATTTTTTTACTTTTATCATGTGACCATTTTTTAGATTTATAATCTGTCACCTGTGGAGAGTTTGAGAGGTTTATTTTAATTTTGGAGAATTTGAACTTGGAAAGACTATTTGAATTATGAAGTATGCCAGAAATCTTGGAATAGTTTTGTAGTTGGATCCCAAATGTGAAAATCTAATTTGACAGGTGAGCTGTTTCTTTTAGATTTTATTTATTCATTATTTAATTTGTTTCTCGTATATGAGTACACTTTGTATAAGCCACCGTTAGTGAGTCACTTCAACTTACGGCTAGGGCAGAGCAGTATGGGGTCATTCTATGGCAGCTCAGCCAGATGTAGTTGCACCCCGATCTCAGAATTTGTGAAAACTTTTACTGTATACCGTTTGGTACAAAAAAACTAACAAATCTTAAATATTGTTGTGATCTGACCATCGCTTTTTGAAATGTGATGAAAATAACAATGTTAATTTTTGAACAAATTAGGCTTTCTTCGGTTTATGGTGGCTTCATTTTAAAAGATCTTACTTAGTACTTCTAAGATAGTCCATCTCACAGCAAGACTATCTGCCTTTTTTAAAGAATATTTTTTATTTAAAAATAAAGTTTATATGTGAAATTCTCATTGCATTCAAACCAGAGGACTGTAATAGTGATTTGAAAGTATAGTTACTGGCTGTAAAGACAGATCCTGAAGACAACAGTAATTGAGTAAGAGTAAAATGAGTAAGAGTGGTATGAATGCTGAGGTAAGACAGCTAGTCCATACACTGCCTAATATATATATATATATATATATGTGTGTGTGTGTGTGTGTGTGTATATATATATATATATATATATGTGTATATAGAAGCTCCATGCCCAGAAAAGAGAAGCCGAACGGAGGTAGGTGAACCAGTTGTCAGTTAGCACATACTTGTCTTCACCCATTTAGCTACTAGTAAGATGGCTAGTAAGGTTGCTAACACAACGGCAAGTAATCATGAAACATTGCTTGTTAACAGTATGTTGTTAACCAAGTTATTTGGCTCAGTGTAATTTTGAAAGACCTACAGTTTCTCTCTGTTTGCCTCCTGTTGCTCTTATCACTGGTGCATTGTTCTACTACATATTCTGGCTTGAACATATATGGCTGGATGTCACTGTGTAACATGCACAAAAAAAATCCTCATCTGTTGAGTAATTTCTGCAATTTGAGTAATCTGTTCCCTCCACCATAATAATTTACTTACACAATGTTAAAGTCTGCTAACAAAGTACCAGTAAAACAGTAGTACATTCAGTTAAATTCAAGAATATTCAGTAATATTTTATAACATTCAGTATTGAATAACAGCTCACATTTAAGTAGTAAAAAGAAAAACAGATTAACATCTAATCCACTACTTGTTACTATAACAAATGAGTTGTTGAGTTATGTATTATTGCCATATTGCTTAGCCTTACCTACCAATAGCCTAAAATACTGCTGTGTGGCTTTGATTGGTGCTAGGAAGTGGTACATTATTACTCCAGGTTTAGTTGGCTTGAGTGCAGCCATCATGGATATGATCACCTGCTGATAATATTTTTAGAACAGTAATAGTAAATAAAATATAGAATCTTTTGACAAAGAAGTAAGATTAAATATAGAGCCTTGCAGGAGCCCCTTGAAAATGTTAGTTGCAACCTGGAATTTAAATAATTGGGATTTTTATCATTGGGTTTACACAATATCTCGAACAAGTTAAGGGGCAAAAAAATTTTTATTATGCTACAAAACTAAATTTAAAAATAGGCATTTGTTGGTTTCATGAGTATACATCACCTTTGGCTGCAATTACAGCTGCAAGTCTTCTGTATATCAGCTTTGCACATCTGGATCGTGATCTTTTTGTTCATTATTTTTAGGGGAAATTGCTTTTAGTTTTTCAGTTTAAAAAAAATATTACGCATCTGCCAACATCTTGTTTTAGCAAATAATCAGATTTAAATCTAATATATTTTCTCCAAATAAAGTGTAAGTGCCTACAGTCCATATAAATGTGATTTTTTTTCCCTTTCCAATGCTTGAATTTTTTTTGGTTTAGTATCGGGTCTTTGGTTTTTGAGAATTAGTTGGGCTGAAACCTCGTAACCCTGGTCCACAATATTAGCTCTTCTGGGATAGGAAACGCACCTGCTGTATTGAACTCAGTTGCACAATGGTACATATAAATCCACTCAAATGAGCTGCTAGACTGTACACTGGATGACCGTATATTGTCGATTCTCAACTGCCTATTACAGGGATACTCTAAAAATTCACTATATAGTAGCCTATTGCATATGTCAAATGTGATAGCCCCCTACCTAATTTTTTTTTATGTTAAATTATTAATGTGTTTCTGTCCCATCAAATACTGTGGTCACGAGCCTCTGCTGTAGATTGGTCAGGTAAACAAAAAGTCGTCCTATTAAGGCTTGTCATTCTGAAAATCACAGACAGTTTTTAGGCTACCTTATTTTATTTTTTTTGTCTGACGTTAACATTTTTTTAACCAAACAGCCTCTTGTCAGAAAAAGTGTCAATGCTCTTTTTTTTCTCTCTGTTTCATGTTGCTTTGGCTTTCCTGCTCACCTTCCAATCCTGCCTTTCTGATGTTCCTTTTGTCTATCTCTTCTGTAGATTTATCAGGTCCAGAAGGTAGGACCCTTACTTTCTATATGGTCCAACTCCAGAAATATTGGCACCCTTTATGGAAATGAGCAAAAATTAATAACACATGGAATAGACTTTAATGGTATTTTAGCTGCTTGTGTGTTTCATATCATTACTTGACGTCCACCACTTTGTGTTGACAGTTTCTCTCTGTAGGGATAAATTGCTAATTATTGTGTGCAGCCTCATATTTGGTCAAAGCAACAGTTCTTGTAGATTAAAAACAAAAGTTAATAGTAAAGATGATTTGTTATTATTGTTAACTTTTTTGTTATTGTTAAATCAACCATTTACCAGAAAATAAAGTTCTTTTGAATATTTTTGAAAACATTTAAATAGTTCCTCCAGTTATTTTTAGTGGAACATTTGGATCATTGTGTGTTTATATAATCTGTTGCTCATACTCTTGCAATGTGCCAATAAATCTGGAGAAGATCTGCATCTGCAGCATGTTTTTGATATTTGGCTAGTTTTAACGGTGCACTCTATAAATATCATGCATACAATCATGGGAAAAGAAAGTGTTTTTATTCATCAGAGCCTAAATGACAATTGTGTGGTCCTCACCAACTTCTATAAACAAACAAATAACATCAGGTGACAACAAAAAACACAACAGATTTCAATATGTGCTCATTTTCTTTCACAAAAATTAAACCAACATTCAGAAACCAGGTGGGGAAAAAATTTATAAATCCTCTAATTTAGTAACAATAGAACCACCTTTAGCAACAATAAAAATGGTGTCTCTGGGTTAAGGCTCTGGGTTACTGATCAGAAGGTCAAGGGTTCAAGCCCCAGCACTGCCAAGATGCCACTGTTGGACCCTTGAGCAAGGCCCTTAACCCTCTACGCTTTGACCCCAGCATCCTAACAAGATGGGATATGCAAAAAAAAAGACTTCACTGCACTGTAATGTACTTTATATGTGACAAAGGCTTCTTCTCGGAGGAGTTAATTAGTTTCTCACATCATTTTTGGCCCACTCTTCTTTACATCATTGCTTCATTTCATTGATGTTTGAGGGTATTTCTTTATGCACAGCTCTCTTAAGATCCTGCCACAGCATCTCAATGGGGTTGAGGTCTGAACATTGACTTGGCCATTCCAACACTTTTAACCATTCAGATGTCCAATTGCTGGTGTGCTTGGTATCATTGTCCTGCATGACCCAGTTTCAGTCCACCATAAGCTGATGGACAGATGGCCTCACAGTTGTCTCAAGTATATTCTGGTATAAAATTAGTTGTTGTCTCAGTGACTGCAAGTTTTCCAGGTCTTGTGGCTGCAAAACAAGACCAAATTATCATGAATGCGTGTGTAGCCATTTTTAATTGTAGCGCCTAGGGTTGTCAAAAGTACCGGTACTTCGGTACCAAGTCGGTACTAAAAAGAAAAAAAGTTGACGGTACTGACGTGCTGCGTGACTGGTGGTGAGTCGGGAACTTTTCATGGGTGCACCCTGCAACAAGAGCCAAAGCAGCAGCAGCTCCCCGGTTACCATGGCTACATCTGAAACTGCATACTTACCTACTATATAGTACGCAAAATACATGTATTTCTCTCGGATGCTCGTTTTCCGCTTTTGGTGCAGTTGCTGCTAAGTGTGCAAAAGCCGTGTCCCTAAAATTGATGTGCAGATAGATTAACTGTGTTTTCAGGAAGAGCGGCTGCTTACCCGTAGTATTTATTCAAGCAGGGGAGTTTAAAATGATGGTAGCGGTTGCATTATGAATGTTGTAGCATAGTTTAATTCCAGTGTATTATTCCAAGAAAACATCCTCGTTTTTGCTTACTTAATGTTAGCATATGTGCGTTTAACGCTAATACGGTCAGGAATCCTTATTAACCATTTAATGCTTTAATTTTTATTGGGGTAAAATAAATGGGAGGACATGATGGGGTTTACTAATTGTACACACCAGAGGCTTTTTGATGACTGATATATCTGAAATTTATGTGTTTATGTGTAAAATAATAGATGTGTGGCTAGTACTGTTTATGTCTTTAATATCAGTGAGTCAGAAAAAACATTTCTACTCTTGTCTGGATTACTCTAGTAATTGTGGCATGAGGAAGGGTATACTTATTCCCCCCGCCCCCCGGTTTCTGAATGTTGCTTTACATTTTGGGGGGAAATAAATTCTTTGTTTTTTTGTGTCACCTGATTTGATTTGGTTTTATAGAAGTCGATGAGAACCACACAATTGTTATTTAGGCCCTGATAAATAAAAACATAGAATTGAAAAAAGGTGTACCTCTTTTTCACTTAACTGTAAATATACACAGCATCAAAATCCTTCAGTTTTGTATTATGCACAAGATTTTTTTTTCTGCCTCAACCTTTTTTGATTTTTCCCTCGCTTTGTGTTCTGTCCTTTATTGCCATGTTCACTCTTTCCTCAGAAATACTATGGACTGGAGAACCTGGACAACAAATGGGGGGACATTGAGCAGTGGATGGTATTACTAGATTTAGTTTGTGTCCAGAGCAGCTCTGGCAGGTTTTAAAAAAAAAAAAAAAAAGAAAGAAAGAAATAGTGGCTTGATGAGGTTTCAGAATAAAAGCACTTACATTATGATATAAACTAACACATTTTTATAATTATATGTTTATAAATAGGGATCCTCCAATCGATCGTCGCCAGTCGCACTTTGATGACGTAAAACATGTGAGGGCATAAAACGCATGATGACGTTAAACTTTAATGCTGCAGTCATGTCATCACCAGTGTGGAATTATTACGAGGTCTGAAGAAACAATGAAAAGTTCACCATTTGCCATGCATTTTTAAAGGCCTATTAAATTTTTCATTGTAAATTGAATATTTGTTGTGCTTTTTTATTTGATTTTCAATTAAAATAACAATCTACAATATTTTTGTAAATAGTATTACCAAGGCAACATCTGTGGTATTATCTGGGGGGGAGGTTAAAAGTGACTGAGAGAGAGCTTAGATATCACTTATATAAAGCTTGAACGATCGTGATCGGTATTGGCCAAGAACAAGAAATTGGTATCAGCTGCAAAAATCCTGATTGGAGCATCCCTATTTAGTGTAGCACATAGTGCTACAAAAATCTAGATCCATTACAAAGAGCACTTTTCCTTTTTATCATTTAATACCATTTTGTACCACCAGTGTGTTTTAATGACTGATGGGTGTAAGAACAGAAGTTCATAGATGAGGGTATTGTCAGGTAAACAGGATGAAGACAGGTGTAACTGCAGAACAAGCTTTTATTAGGAGAGGCAGGCAGACAAACATGATGGAAAGTCAAAATTGAAAACCAGGCAGTGGTCAGGCCATCAACAAATGGGCAAAAATAGGCAAAGCCAGAATCACAAAAACATGAAACAATGAACAAACAGCTTGGTAAGATCAGGCAGCAAAACAGTGAAACAATACAAAGACACAACTAATCAAAAGGAGTAACAAAGAAAAAGTGAGAGAACTTGACATGTGGTGGCTTGGCGGTTAGGGCTCTGGGTTACTGATCAGAAGGTTGCGAGTTCAAGCCCCAGCACTGCCAGGCTGCCACTGTTGGGCCCTTGAGCAAGGCCCTTAACCCTCTCTGCTCCAGGGGCACTGTATCATGTCTGACCCTGCGCTCTGACTATACCCCGAATACCCCAGCTTCCTAAGAATGCTGGGGGTATGCGCAAAAAAAAATAATTTCACTGTGCTGTAATGTATATGTGACCAATAAAGACTCGTTATCATTATCATTATGTAGGGAAAACAGTGCTTAAGATGTTGGGCTACTGATTGGAAGGTCGTGAGTTCAAACCCCAGCACTGTTGGGCCCTTGAGTTGAGCAAGGCCCTTAACCCTCAAATGCTCAGATATATAAATGTAAGTGGCTCTGGATAAGGGCGTCTGCCAAATGCCACCAAAATGTAAACGTGAACAAGACTAAAGAATCTGGAAGTGTGCGTCGAGTGAAGCAAGCAATATACGCTGCATGCTTATGCATTCGGTGGTACCAGTTAAAAGAAATATGTGACATATCAAGTATGGTGTGCAAATGGGACTTGTTGTTGTAAGCAGTTATTGTTAGTTTTTACAACTGACATTACATTTAGGTTGTAGCGTCAGGTGCATAGATTTTTGGACAAAGTAATAGTTATTTTTGATGTCTACCACCGTGTATTGGACGGCACACTCCATTTTAAAGGACCAAAAGCAACTGGACAATTGCAAAACTGAAGGCAAGATGCCCCAATTGCAAGCAGAATGTGAAGACAACTGCAGTAAAGAACTGGCATAGCATCACCTGGGAAGAAATCCAATATCTGGTGATGTCTGTAGGTTCTAGACTTCAGGCATTTATTGACCTCGGATGATTTACAACCCAGTATTGAAAATGACGATTCAATTTATGATTGTTAGTGTGTCCAATTCCTTTTGGCTCCTTAAAAAGGGGGAGACCACCTATAAAAAGTGCCAGACTTTCTTTGCTTGTAATTCCTACACTGTTCACCCGATCTCGATGTAAACACCCTCAAATTAGAGCTGACAGTCTGAACTTTGGTATGATCAAAAACATTTATATAGCTTCAATTTCAATATAATTTAGGAGACAGTTCAAATAACAATAACTTTGTCCGTGTATAAATTTTTTATGGTCCTGACTGTTTGTTTTACCATGTTACAAAAATGCATGCTGTAAATTGTGGTGCCTTTCTCTTTGCATTTCCTTTACTCTTTGCTTTTTCTCCCTCTACTCTTTCCTTCTTTTTGGTCCTAACAGGAGGATAGTGAGCGGTATACACGCCACTCACAGAGACATGTTTCGGTTTGTATGTTCTTCTCTTCGTTTTCTTCACCTGCTGATCCTTTCTAATTGTGCTTTCTGTCCTTTTTATGTTACCCTGGCTGTTCTCATACCAGGCTAGCAAATCCTTTAGAAGACCACAAGCAATGCTTACTGCAGCAGCACAAACTAATATTTGTTTGAAAGCCATACCTTTTTATATGACATCTTTACCTGATAGATTTTTTTAATCATCATGAATAATATTAGGTTCCTGTGGTTATGACGCATAATGCCAATTTTAGCATTATGAACACTTTATATGACCATAAGTTCGTGAACTCAGGGTCCGACAGTAACATGCAGTAGATCTGTGGATTAATAGATCTTGATATTCAGCCTGCAATGCGCAGCCATATTATATACAAAAATACCCACAAAATATTGGATTAAGATCATCTAAAATTATAACATGACCTTTTCTTCTGTTTTTGACCTGTGTATCTTTCCAGTTGTCAGATGATGAAGAATGTATGTCAGTGGGGAGCAGGAGCAGTGTGCGGGTGAGTGGACAGGTGTTTTTTTGTTTGGTTTTTTTTTTTACCTCCTCTCTCTCTTTTTTTTTTTTTTTTTTTTTTTTTTAAATGCACGTACACTATAGATATTTCAGCTTTTATCGTGTTTCATTCACAGACACCTATATCACACCATTCATAGAGGTGCACATTGCCATTTGCCCTGTCAAATTATAAATACTGTCATATGAATGGAATGACACCTACTGTATGTTAGAAATTTGCCTGAACAAATTGTTTAAAAATATGTGCATGTGAGTAGTGGTCATTTTGTGGACCTGTGGGTTGTGAGGATTCTGTTATGATTGACTGTTTGGCGGTTGTATGTTTGGGCATAAAAGTGATTTGTGATGATGCTGATGGTCCTGTTTCTCTGTATAGTTGGATTTGGATTCAGTTGGTGCACAGGCTGGGGTAAGAATTATGCGAATGCAATCTGTCTGATAATGAGGATTCTAGGCTTATCTGTAACTGACTGCCTCTCTGCTGGTGGTTCTCAACTGCAGCCATGACTATTTTATTGCTACCCCTGCTCTAAAACACACATGTTATATAACTAAACAGCTAAATTTCAGACCATCCTTACATTCTTGGGTGTGTTCAGACAAGAAAAGCACAAACATGCTTACGGGCAGGGATTCTCCATGTGCCCAGCTGAGAAGCACTGCTATAAATGCCAATATAAATATGACTACATATTGAAGGCTAAATGGTTACAGTGTAACCTGGATGTAGCACCAGTTTGCCATATTCTAATATATTTCTACATGTTTTTCCTCACAATCAATCCTATGTAGCTATCCCATACATTGTATTCACATTCTCACAAGAGCACAAAGAAGAAGAAAAAGAAGTCGAAGCACTCTTCAGATATTGTATGTTAACAACACTGGAGAGACTGATTCTCAACATTTTTGAGCATATTTACGTTTAAAAGTGGTAGGAAAGGCATTAATGTTGCATGTTCCTTTGTGCCATTATTTTTCCCCAACAGAATAATGGCTACAACAATGATTACAGCACAATTTCCAGTCGGGTTAGTATCACCACTAACCATGTGCTGGAAGGACTTTTGTATGCTATAGGATACTAAATTATTATTTAATATACACTTACAATTACAGTGGCTTATCCGTTGACTAATTTGCCCTCAATACTCCTGTTACTTATACATGTGTTGAGTGTCTGTGTATCTTCTTAATAGCATGAGTGAGTTGTATATTGCAGTTGGATTTTTTAATAATTAATCATACTCTAATTAAGCACCAAAAACTAACCTTAATTATCCTTTAATAATGTAAAAGACTGCTGTTCGATCAAGTTTATGTTCAAACCTATGCCTTTAAACCTGCTTCAGTTTGGATGAGTTTGGAGAGACACTTGTAGAGGCATCTTGGCTGACTGCAGAACATTTTATGTTCTTTCATGTTCTTAATACAGGTGCATTTGGAAAAAAAAAATAAAATATCTTGGAAAAGTTCATTTTTACCCCTGTAATTTAATAAAAAATAAAAGTGGAACTTTAATATATTCTAGATTAATTACATGTTAAGTGAAATATTTAAGGTTTTTTTTAATCTTGATGATTATGGCTTACAGCTCATCGAAATCAAAAATCCAGTATCTCAAAATATTATAATAAAGAATTTATAATACAGAAAAGTATGTTAATTTATGCACTCAATACGTGGTCGGGGCTCCTTTTGCATGAATTACTGCATCAATGCGTGAAATGCAATGGCATAGAGGTAATTAGCCTGTGGCACTGCTGAGGTGTTATGGAAGCCCCAGTTGCTTTGATAGAGGCCTTCAGCTCATCTGTATTTTTGGGTCTGGTGTGTCTCATTTTCCTCTTGACAATACCGGGTTAGTGAGTTGGCTGACCAATCAAGTACAGTAATACCATAGTCAGCAAACTAGTTACTAGTAGTTTTGATACTGTGAGCAGGTGCCAAGTCCTGCTGGAAAAGGAAATCAATAATCTCCATAAAGCTTGTCAACTGATGGAAGCATTAAGTTCTCTAAAATCTCCTGGTAGACACTGCATTGACTCTCGCTGCATTGACTCTCGAACACCAGCAGATGTCATGGCACCCCAAATCATCACTGACTGTGGAAACTTCACACTGCAACTTGGATTCTGTTCCTCTCCACTCTTCCTCCAGACTCTGGGACCTTGATTTCCAAATGAAATGCAACTTTTACTTTCATCTTCCCCATGATTGTGGTTGTGTACTGAACCAGACAGAGAGATTAAAAAATTTTTTAAAAAAAATCAAAAATCAAAAATTAAAATCAAAAATTTTTGATTTCCGTGAGCTGTAAGTCGTAATCTTCAAGATTAAAACAAACAAACTTTCACTTAATGTGTAATGAATCTAGAATATGTGAAAGTTCGACTTTTTAAATTCAATTACGGAAAAAAATTAACAATATTTCACAATATTCAATTTTTTTTTAGATGCACCTGTATGTGGACTAAGAATAAAGGCGAAGTGTATGTGGACTTTCCTCTTTAATAAGACCGCATGTTTTTAGTAGGGTTCCAGAAACTGAGATGGTCATTGCAAATCTTCGATAAAATATATGAATGAGAATTCTAAATGTATGTTAGTAAACATTTAATAGGAGTGTACTATATTGCAGCTTGAATTGACCTAGTTGTACCTTTTACATTAATCACTGCAAAATCGGTTTAATTTAACAGTATGTAATCCACCACAGTCTAGAATTTTACATTTTGTAAATGTTGTAACTTAATGCCGCTACAGGGTACTAATTCGAGGTTATGTGTCTGTAAAGTGTGTGCAAGATATAAGCTATTTTATATTTTAAATTGTAAAAAAAAAAAGCCAATTTGCTGTGTTCTTCAGTAAAGAGAACATGACCTTTATTTGAATGAAAAGTTAATTTAGTATGCATTTGCTATGTCATAGACTACTTTAAGCAGTGTAGCTCATAACTTTGGCCTTTTAAAATCATCCAATAAAATAAGAAATGTGATTAAAATGCTGTCTCGTCCTATCTCCTCAGATAAAAAAAAAAACCCTATTAATGGTCTTTATAGGCACAACAATATTAATTAATTAGTTGTTATATTTGTGTATTTAGTATTGTCTTCAAATGCTCTCATGTGGCATTCCATAGATGTTTTGAGAGCACTTACAATGGCCACAAAATTTATTGTGACATTTTGGAGTTACGTCAAACTAGGGCTGTACAATTAATCGAATATCGATCTCGATTACGATTTTGATTGCTCACGATTACATGAACATGATTGCTTGCGTTATTGACGTTTAAAGTTCGTCCTCCGCTCATAGAAAACTCTGCTGCAGATCAAATCAAGCGCTAATAATCAGCCAAAGAGTGTATTTGTGTATGTTTTCTCTCTGTTCTCACATGTTTCTTTCATTCTTATTAGGGATCTTTATATGAAAACAGTCTCTGCAGTAACTCTCTGCGCTCCAGTACCCGTACTGTAAGAAAGATATCTTTTCCTTGTGTGAAAACTAACAGTGCTTGTTTTGCAAAAAAAAAAAAAAAAAAATCATTATTTTGCATCAATGGACATCATGTAAGGAATATAACTATTGGGGGGAATACTTTTATAGGAAAATTATGCCCAACGGGGTCATGTGATAAGACCTGACTCAAGGTTGAATTACCACCCTGAAGTTGATTTTACCGTAACAGCACATTCCATCACGTTATTCCTCTTATAGCACAGTGATTTGCCAATGATTAAAATTTTTCATTTATTAATGAATGACTTTTTACCCATTTGTTGTTATATTTAATGTTAATGAATATCTGCAAACCAAGTTAGTTCCAATTATCACTTATTGCAGCTATGAAGAGTCATTCAGACACCAGCCCCTCTTTTAAGTCTCTTTCTTAAAGTTTATAAAACAGAAAAATGCAGCTTGTCATGTTTCCTAGAAGCCACACGCAAAGTCCTCTGTCCTGAAGAATCTCTGAGAAAAGTTACTGGCTGTTATAAAGCACTGCCATTCAAGACTCCTTTAATAAATGATACATAAATGAGTCTTCACAGTATCAATTATTACATGTTTTTCTTTGTTAAACGAGAGTATTTTTTTAATCTGTTTTTATTAGACTTGGAGTATGTGCAGCATCCTCCATACAAGTCCCTGTGAATAAGCTGTTACTATAAGAGCAATAATGTATTACAATGAGTAGCTGGAACTACTGTCAGAGTTGTGCTGTTGTAAAAAAATTGAATGTGCTTTCTGATTCGAGAATTCATTATTACTGCGGTATAAAGAAAATTAATTAACACCTTCTACCCAATCAGATTTGGGAATTCAACATGACAATTTAACGTTCAACATTATATGGACAAAAATTTGTGGACACCTGAACATCAGACCCATATGTCATTCTTCTGTTGCCTCAAAGTTGGAAGCACACAATAGTCTAGAATGTATTTGTAGATTTTCCTTCACTGGAGACCCAAACCTGTTCCAGCGTGACAATGCCCCGTGCACAAAGCAAGCTCCAGTTTGCCAAGGTTGGAGTGGAGAACTCGAGTGTGCTGCACAGAAACCTGACTTCAACCCAACTGAAAACCTTTGGGATGAACTGGAATGCCGACTGCACACCAGACCTCCTCACCAAACATCACTGCCTGACCTCATTAATGCTCTTTTATCCGAATGAACACACCCCCACACCCATGCTCCAAAATCTAGCGGCAAGCCTTCCCAGAAGAGTGGAGCTTCTTATAACAGCAAGGGGGACTAAATCTGGAATGGGATGTTCAACAAGGACATATGGGTCTGATGGTCAGGTATCCACAAACTTTTGCCCATGTGTGCATGTATTCTTGCCATTGCAATATTACGTTAAAAATGTGAGCATGTGTGTGTCATTGTGTTAATGTCACCCTTTATTTGTTAGCTTTAATCAGTTTAATCCATTAAATTGTTTTCTATTTTTAAATGTTTCCAGAGTAGGGACGCACCATTTCATTTTCCCTCTAATACTCCGAGTAAGAATCAGCTTCTCGGCTGATTCAGATCTGATACCAGCTTCCCTGCTCTTTGCCAGCTTCTGTTCATGATCTGGGCAATATGACTATCAATATCATAAATTATTTTAGAATATGCTTTCTGAGATGGGTATTGTGATATCTTTTTCTAATGTTTTCTAAATAACAATTTGAAACAGATTGGAAACAGCTAATTTGATGTTAAAATTCTGGACTCTGTTGGATCGGTGCATCTCAATGAGGGATTGTTTGGAAAAATCACCATTTACCAAAATGCTGCAGTTGACCCAAGTAACCCTAGCCTTATTTTTGGTCTCAGTAAATGAAGTGTGTGCATGTGTTCACGTTTCCCTAGTTGTCTGAGTATAGTGGCCATTTGGGCTCAAGCTCCAGAACATCATCCAGGGCGAGTTCCAGATGTGCAAGCCCAGTGGTGAGCTTCCATTTCAGTCAGAGTGTCACTCATCTTCTAGTCATATTTACCGGTGTCTTGTATGCACCTCATTCAGGCATCAGAGTTTATGGTGAAACTTATTCTAGCATTTAGTGTGACATTTGTATAATTGTTTCCATTCTGAGGACCGAATAGGAGGCTGACCTCACTAAGGAGATGCCTCCAATTTAGTGTACTATTGGTAGCAATAACCATTAAAGAATTAAAGGATTCACTTTTTATTTTGCCATATACGTAGATCATCACCATAAAGCGGCACCCCTGACTGTGTAACGAGCACTTAGGATATGCCATCTAGTTAACACTATCCTGAATTAGCTAATGTTATTGCTTTAAGAAGTGAACTAACATTAGCCATATTAGCTGTGCAAGGATCTCACGAGCTCCCAAGCTGCATTTCTTAACCACATCTAGCTAGCTATTTTACCCATCATGCTATGTTCTCGACAACTGTTATGTTTATTATTATATTAATAATAATAATAAACTTTATTTTTATATAGCGCCTTTAAAGCGCCTTTTCAAGGCACAACGAGAAAATACCAAGAACATAAAAAAATACACAAATAAAAACAGAAAACATACAAAATCAAAAAACAGGCTTGAATACAAAATTGGTTAAAACCATTATGAAAAACTAACCTATAAAAATTAGTTTTTAGGTTAGATTTAAAAAATGATCAAATTTGGTACATCTCTAATATGAGCAGGGAGTGCATTCCAGAGTCTAGGAGCATAGGACGAGAAAGCCCTGTCCCCTACAGATCGCAACGGTGTCTGTGGGACAGCCAGTAAACCAGTTCGAGAGGAGAGCAAATGATGCTTGGGAGTATATAAAGTTAATAGCGCAGACAGATACTTATGTGAGCATAAGGATTTTAAAATCAATATGAAACCTGACCGGGAGCCAGTGCAAGGACTTCAGTATTGGAGTGATGTGTTCATTTCTCCTGATACCAGCCAGGATCCTAGCAACAGAATTTTGCACAATCACAGTTTTATCACAGTAGTAGCAAATTTGAGTTAGCTAGCCGATATTGACTTGCCCTCCCTAAAATTACAGAACTCATTCTTCTGATAAAACACCCAGGGATCCTTTTCCCCAAGCAGCTGTGAAGAACCGCTTGGCTTGTGTGCTCTTAAATGCTTTGAGTCACTCTATAGGGAGAGGGTTGTACATGAGATAAATATGTATGTCAGGAAAATGCAAACTTGGTAAGTTTTCTGCCAGTTTAATTGGAATCAGCGGTTTGGGGGAATGTACATATGGATCACTGCTTATTTAACTCACTTTGTTTTATTCTCCTCTGAAGAAAAATAAGTCATTTTAGCCATCTTTCACCTCTAGTTATGTTTGTGTTGTGCAGGAAAGTCTGAAATTCTGTCACAAATATAGTGAATTTCGCCACAAGAGACATATAATGTGACGGAAACTCTATCATAGCCTGTCTGTGTGATTGCATAGGTCTCTATAGTTGGTCCTGTAGCTAAATCTCTGTGTTTGTGTCTGTATATATTTTTGGTGTCTCCTGGTGGTTTCCAGGAAAATAGCAGCAGCTCAGTGGCCAGTATTTTGCGAAAGGCAGCTAGCAGCAGTGGCCTTTCCAGAGACTTGGATCATGTGACCATTCCTGACATGCCAAACGTGAGTGGCAAACAGCTGTGTGTGTGACAGTATTTTTTTTATGGCGTGAAATAAAATAATGGTTTCAGAATAATATGATCCAGCTGAAACCGGAGTTTGGTGATTGCACTCTGGCTGCATGGTATTGTTGTATTTGTGTCTTGCATGCTGGATGGTCATATTGTTTTTATTATTTGCATGAAACACTTACTTTATGAAAACTGAGAATACAAAGTCTGCATGGAATGGGAAGAACATACTAGGCATGAGACAATTAAGAATAGTATCAAGAACTGTCGAGAGATGGAATCTATCACGATGGCTGTCAAGCCAGACATTTAGACCACAGGGGTTGGGAACCTTTTTTCTGTTAATGCATTTTTTTGAAACAGCCATTGCAAAAACTAAATTTTTCACTAACACGGTTTTTCAATAACATTTCAATACCAATAACTTTATTTAGGTCCACAGACAGCTCAAAAACAAACAAATATGCAACAAACGATAGGAAACAGTGCAATAAGGAATTAATTGTGCAGGGCTTTCACGTTGAGGTTGAGTTTCCACCTGAGCAGCATAAAACATCTTCAATGTTGTGAGTGTCTGACGAACAAAACACAGACTTTCTTCATGTATTATGTTGCCAGGTACATAGCACCCAACAATGCTTAGCTGTGCAATATTACAAGTGTAAATTGATCTAGCGTAAGAGGAAAAAAGCTACCTTATTTATATCTTTGATTTGTACCCTCTCCATCTGACATGCCATCATGCACTGTTCGGGCTGATAGGGGTGCGTGTTTTTATATTCTGAACGATTTTCTCGTTGTTCCGGAAATTGTTTCAAAAGCTGCATGGTGGGTTTCGAAATGCCTCTTTTTATATATATATATATATATATATATATATATATATATATATATATATATATATATATATATATATATATATATATATATAATTTATTTATTTATTTTTTAACAAGGCAATACGTTCTGTGCAAATCAGACAAAGCAGAACACCAGAGCTTTCAATAAAGGCATATGTTTTAGTCCAGTCACTTTGAAATTTTCGATGCTCCGCTGAATTCTTTCTTTTCGCCATCTCCACAAACTAACTAGGTAGCTGCTTGAATCTGAGCGTGAGAGGTTACTATAGAAATGTAAGTAGTTTGCCTTTCATTGGTGTTGTGATGTGCGCACAGCACTGCATACGTGCATTGGCCAGAACAACTTGAAATACGTCATTTTTAAGACTTTTCATTAACTTCGGTAGGCTGTACCACAAAGGAATTGTAATTGACTTTGCATTTTCTGTAGGAAACTGATCTCTAGTGATGTGTCTAAGTTTTTAATGATCATATGTTGGTGAAGGGTGAGAGACCTGGCGAGCCACATGATTTTTGTCAAAAAGCCACGTGTGGCCCCCGAGCCATAGGTTTCCGACCATTACATTTGACATTTAGTCTGAAAAACGTGGTTTCTGCAGCTTTAAGATTGACAAATAATTTGTGTTGTATCTCGTAGCATTTGGTTCCTATTAGCCTATTTTGTATCATATGGACCTTAATAGCCTATGTTGTCTAACTTGGAAGCAGAGCAACAAAACATCTTTCTTTGGTGTGTTGTAGCTTCCCTTGTCTGTGCTGAAAAAGCCATCCTAGCCTTCAATTCATGGAATGTCTCCACTCTCAAAACATGAATCCCCCATAAATTAAGGAAATGAAATGTGCTTATCAGGGCTACTTTACTATACAAGAATTCAATGTTGGGTTTATCTACAGTTCAGTTTTATAAGCTATACTGACATTATTAACAGGCACTTAATCCAAAATAACTGACTAAATTCTAGTTCTAGTGACTAGCAGCCCACTTGTAACTAGCCTTAGGTATTTATTTATTTTTGCTGTAATGACATAATGTGTACATAACACATGGTGCATATTTCTGGCCGCACCTCCTTCAGTTGGCAATAGGTATGGGGCATGAATGGATAATGGTACAGTGGGTATAGAAAAGAATGACCCCCTTTCAAAATGTTCACCTTTTTACAGCCTGAAATGAGGACACACATAGACAGGATTTTTCCCAACTTCATTTACTTCCACAATACAACATCCTGGCAAAAGGAAAAATAGCAGCATTTATGAAAAGATAATTTAATAAATAAATAAAAACTACAGTAAATTTGGTTGATAAAAGATCACCCCCTTAGAGCATAATTTGTAACTTAATCAGGTGAAAGTAATCACCATCTTTATTGCACAAGTTTAGAGGTTTACACCACAATTGTACTGTAATTATTTTGTTTAGTTCAGAAATAACAGATCTATTCCTAGTGTATTACAGTTGTTAGTTGTGTTATTAAAAGCAAACAATGTACTATAGGTGGCAAGGCACTTTAATTGCAACTTTGAAGGAGTTAGAGGACTTTATGGCAAAGAATGGTCATTGTGTGCATGTGACAGCTTCACAAATTCTCCACAAATCTGACTTGTATGGGAGGGTTTCAAGAAAAAAGACACTCCTCAAGAAATGGTGGTGGTAGCATCCTGTTGTGGGAGTGTTTCTTTTTAGCAAAGACTGGGGTAATTGTCAGGATAGAAATGACAACGGATGGAGCTAAATACTGATAAGTTCTTGACAAACCTGCTGCCAGAAAGTTGAGGATGGGAATAAGTTTCACCTTTCAGCATGACCTGAAGCACACCACCAAATTGAACATACACTGGCTAAAAGAGAAAAAGATGAATGTCCTTGCATGTCCTAGCCAGATCCCTTACTTTAACACTACTGAAACTGTTGAAAATAAAGCTGGAAAAATTCTTTTTTGTGTGTGTTTTCATTTGAGGCTGTAAAGTAAACAAAATGAGAATATTTTGAAAGGTTGTGAATATTTTCTATACCCACTGTAGTGCACACAATCTACTAAGCCTAGAGCGTACACTTTTGTTAATACCTGAAAAATGTCCGTCATTCGCTTCTCATGTTGAGAAACTATTTGATATTTACATACATCTGTGAGTATATGTTGTCTTGACTGCATTTTTTTGATGTTCTGCTTACAGTTGGATGACTCATTGGACAGAGATTTTTTTGAGAAGGTTAGCAAATATATTTTTCTTCTTGGTTTTTGCTCATATCATGCTCATATATATATAAAAAAAAAAAGATTTAATGAAAGGTTGGTATTAGCATCTGTAACTGACTGATGTAATTCATGGATTCATTGTTTTTGTTTTTTAGGGTTCCTCTCGAGCATCTACTTTATCCAATGCCACTCTGACTTCACTGGGCGGGGCTTCCTCACGCAAAGGAAGTGGCAGTTCATCTGTCACTGCAGATACAGAGGCATCCATACAGGATATTAAGGTACCTACTTTATAGGTTACTACTTTAACCGATGCTGTCTCACACTCTTTTGTTTAGTCATTTAAGACTTATGCAGTCAGTTCCAAAAGTATTGGTAAAGATGGATGAGAACTCGAGTGTAAAATTTCTCCAAGGATCACAGTTGTATCATACTTTATATTACCATACTTTACCATACTATATGCTATTGAGAATGACAATCACAAGAATGAAAATCAAGTATTGATACTGCTCTTGATTGGGCATAAGAATCACTCAATATTCAGGTAATGCTTTCTGTTGAGGGCGAGAATCACTGAACCTCAGCAGCATTCAGTCTGTAAAATCTGGTGAATGTAGATAATAACATGGGAACATTGTCATCAGCAGGAGAAGATATGTTGATAAGTTTAACAACATACCATGGTGTCAGTACCTTTGGTCCAGCCACAATGTGGAATATTTGAACTGCTATCCCTAACTAGGGATGTCACGGTAGCAAAAATCTAGTAGTCGGTACAGATACCACCAAAAGTACACGATACTCGATACCAAAGTCAATACCACGGTGTGGTTTAAAAATAAAATAAAATAAAATAAAATACAATTAAAAACTCTCCTGGTGGACATCCTCCTCTGGCTGATACTGGCAAAAAGTGAGAGAGTGAGATATCTTAGTTATCAAACACTGTCTGCCAATGACTAATAAAACAGTGTAGGCTACAAGTACTAAGGTGCACTCCTAAACGCTTGCGCCCACGTGCATACACACGTACACATGCGCGCGCACACACGCATGCACACACACACCCCTTATACTCTGAATGCAAGCATTAGTTTAAATTGCAGTGCTTTAGCATCGTTAACAAATAACTGGCTATCGCAAACATCACATGGAGCATAACATTAGCTGGTTTCACGGCTACAACGCCACCTGCCTGAAACAAGCATAATATAGGACTGTCTTTCAGGTGCTTCGCCAAATTCCAAGTGTTTCCTCGCTTTGTTTGAAATGAACGATAGCATCAGTTGCACACCGGCTTCAGAGCAACAATTATATGTTTGTTGTCATCCGCCTCGAATGCGAAGTATTTCCATATTTGACTCCTACCACCTTTCCTCTTTACAGTTTTGCTGCCCACATCAGTTCCGGAAGAATTGCAACCTCGGTACCTTCATTAACAAGGGTACATATGCTATTGCAGAAAAACAAGTACCGTCACGTTTTAAGAATGTTGGTACCGAAGTATCGGTTCTCGTGACATCTCTATCCCTAACACAGACATTACATTGTCCATCAATGCATGACATTTACCAATTTGTTTGGCCATTGTGGTGGCCAGTAAAAATGTTTTTCTTGCATAAGCCACTTTATATTTGTGTCTTTAATTGGTTCATATGGCAAGTTATACAAACTGTTTAACGCCAACTTCAGGTCCCACTGTGAAATCACTGATTTGTGTGGAGGCTAGAGATGTTCTGCTTCTTTATGAAAGGTTTTGGATTATTTATGCACTCCAAACAGCAAACTGTTAATCTGTCCCTGTTGCACAGATAATGCTGCTATGTACACTTTTAGGATAGACCCAGAGCTGATTCTAGTCAACTCCAAATTCCAAACAGTGCTCATGGTGCAAGATTATGTTTATTACAGTGTTTTGCATTATAGTACACACCACTTTTCTGCATACAACTGGCACATACAGTGAGGGAAAGAAGTATTTGATCTCCTGCTGATTTTGTACGTTTGCCCACTGACAAAAAAATGATCAGTCTATAATTTTAATGGTAGATTTATTTGAACAGTGAGAGACAGAATAACAACAAGAAAATCCAGAAAAACGCATGTCAAAAATGTTATAAATTGATTTGCATTTTAATGAGGGAAATAAGTATTTGACCCCCTCTCAATCAGAAAGATTTCTGGCTCCCAGGTGTCTTTTATACAGGTAACGAGCTGAGATTAGGAACACACTCTTAAAGGGAGTGCTCCTAATCTCAGCTTGTTACCTGTATAAAAGACACCTGTCCACAGAAGCAATCAAGCAATCAGATTCCAAACTCTCCACCATGGCCAAGACCAAAGAGCTCTCCAAGGATGTCAGGGACAAGATTGTAGACCTACACAAGTCTGGAATGGGCTACAAGACCATTGCCAAGCAGCTTGGTGAGAAGGTGACAACAGTTGGTGCGATTATTCGCAAATGGAAGAAACACAAAAGAACTGTCAATCTCCCTCGGCCTGGGACTCCATGCAAGATCTCACCTTGTGGAGTTGCAACGATCATGAGAACAGTGAGGAATCAGCCAAGAACTACACGGGAGGATCTTGTCAATGATCTCAAGGCAGCTGGGACCATAGTCACCAAGAAAACAATTGGTAACACACTACGCCGTGAAGGACTGAAATCCTGCAGCGCCCGCAAGGTCCCCCTGCTCAAGAAAGCACATATACATGCCCGTCTGAAGACTGCCAATCAACATCTGAATGATTCAGAGGACAACTGGGTGAAAGTGTTGTGGTCAGATGAGACCAAAATGGAGCCCTTTGGCATCAACTTAACTCGCCGTGTTTGGAGGAGGAGGAATGCTGCCTATGACCCAAATAACACCATCCCCACCGTCAAACATGGAGGTGGAAACATTATGCTTTGGGGGTGTTTTTCTGCTAAGGCGACAGGAGAACTTCACCGCATCAAAGGGACGATGGACGGGGCCATGTACGGTCAAATCTTGGGTGAGAACCTCCTTCCCTCAGCCAGAGCATTGAAAATGGGTCATGGATGGGTATTCCAGCATGACAATGACCCAAAACACACGGCCAAGGCAACAAAGGAGTGGCTCAAGAAGAAGCACATTAAGGTCCTGGAGTGGCCTAGCCAGTCTCCAGACCTTAATCCCATAGAAAATCTGTGGAGGGAGCTGAAGGTTCGAGTTGCCAAACGTCAGCCTCGAAACCTTAATGACTTGGAGAAGATCTGCAAAGAGGAGTGGGACAAAATCCCTCCTGAGATGTGTGCAAACCTGGTGGCCAACTACAAGAAACGTCTGACCTCTGTGATTGCCAACAAGGGTTTTGCCACCAAGTACTAAGTCATGTTTTGCAGAGGGGTCAAATACTTATTTCCCTCATTAAAATGCAAATCAATTTATAACATTTTTGACATGCATTTTTCTGGATTTTTTTGTTGTTATTCTGACTCTCACTGTTCAAATAAATCTACCATTAAAATTATAGACTGATCATTTCTTTGTCAGTGGGCAAACGTACAAAATCAGCAGGGGATCAAATACTTTTTTCCCTCACTGTAGACAGAGCACAGGTAATCACAAGTGTCTGACTTATTGCAGTGCACATGCTAGTATGTTGGGGCTCAGACCCATAATCTCAAGGTGTTGGTCTGCTGTGCTACAGTGAACTGTTCATCTCAGACAGCTATTCTGATGGGTCTGTTACATAGCAGGCATAGAACGGCCATAAAAAAACAAAACAAAACAGGGCTCAACTGTAGGTGTTTTACATTAGCTCAACTACCTCCCTGTGAATTTCCCAAACCCAGTGGCGCAGGACTGCTGTGAGACAGGGCATCTACTATAAAGTTAAACTGGCCTGATAGGTAGGCAGCTCTTAAGATTATTGTTCATCACTTGTGATTTTGTGCCCTCTTTGTGTTTGATGCAAAAACCCACCTTGTGAGAGCCACTAGGAGTTAAAATATTATGGCACTAGCCACACACATTTCAGTCTGAGACTTAAAACGCTATCTGAGAGACTTATTTTCCTCCTTTCATTTACCTTCAAGAATGAGACACACACTGAAAGTACTTCTGTCTCTCTGTATGCAAGGCAACTGCAGGCCTTGCATTTTTAATATTACTTTTTTCAAGAATGCCGTTTTTACTCACCACTCTCCATAAAGCCCAGCTTTGTGAAGTGTCCAGGATGTTTACACTGGCTGTGGCCTTCACGCATCAAGCATGTGGAGAGTGGATCATTCATTTCTGTGCTTTCTTGCACTGCTCTAGTAATATAATGTGCAAATATCTGTACTAACGGTCAGATTTTTATATATATATATATATATATATATATATATATATATATATATATATATATATATATGTGTGTATATGTGTATATATATATATATATATATATATATATATATATGTATATATATATGTATATATGTATATATATATGTATATATGTATATATGTGTATATATATATATATATATATATATATATATATATATATATATATATATATATATGAATTAAATATATAGTGGGTGACATAAGTTTTGAATGCATCAACATTTCTTTCAGTAAATATATTTCCAGTGAGGCTATTCACAAATCAGTATTAACTCAAGAAATCCACAGATATATAGAATTCACAACATAAATAAAGTTATGTGTAATTAAGCGAAATGACAGGAAAAAATTATTGAACATTCTAACTGAAATTTATTTAATACTTTGTGAAGAAGCCTTTGTTTGTAATGACAGCTTCAAGATGCTTCCTGTATGAAGAAATTAATTGGTTGCAGTATTCAGGTGTGATTTTGGCCCATTCTTCTAAACATAGTCTTTAAATCTTGTTCAATTGGATTCAAGTCAGGTGATTGACATTCTAAGACCTTGATTTTTTTTTTCATCGTTCCTTCAATTATATGAAGTCTGCCAGTACCATGCGATGAAAAACAGCCCCACACAATGATACTTCCACCTCCAAACTTCACTGTTGGTAAAAAGTTCAATTTTGCTCTCGTCTGACCAGACTACACTCTTCCAGTATTTCATAGGCTTTTCCAAATGAGTCGTAGCAAACTTTAAACGAGCTTCAACATGCCTTTTCTTTAGTAATGGAGTCTTGCGTGGTGTCATTGCACTTTATTACACACAACTTTATTTATGGACTTTAATGTCGTGAACTCCAGATTTCTTCAGTTAATACTGATTTCTGGTGAAAATTTCATGTGAATAGCCTCATTGGAAATATATTTACTGAAAAAAATGTTGACACGTGAAATACTTATTTCCCCCCACTGTATGTATGTAAGTAATTGTGTGTGTATGTATTTGTGTGTGTGTGTGTGTGTGTGTGTGTGTGTGTGTGTGTATACATTCATACACATTTATTTATTTATTTATTTATTTATTTATTTATTTATTTATTTAAAATTACTACTATTAAATATATACACACACACACACACACACACACACAGTGCCCTCCACTAATATTGGCACCCTTGGTAAATATGAGCAAAGAAGGTTGTGAAAAATTGTTTTTTTATTGTTTAACCTTTTTGTTAAAAAAATTCACAAAAATACTCTGCTCTCATAGATATCAAACAATTGCAAACAAAGCACAGGTTTATCCGAAAATCTACATCTTTGTTAAATATAGGTGTCCAAGAGTTATTGGCACCCTTTTAGTCAATACTTTGTGCTGTGATCCTTGGAGATTTTTTAGCCCCTCGAACCATCCTCTTCACAGTGCGTTGAGACAGTATAAACACACGTCCTCTTCCAGGTTGATTCATAACATTTCCAGTTGACTGGAACGTCTTAATTATTGCCCTGATGGTGGAAATGGGCATTGTCAATGCTTGTGCTATTTTCTTATAGCCACTTCCCATTTTGTGAAGCTCAACAAACCTTTTGCCGCACATCACAGCTATATTCCTTCGTCTTACCCATTGTTATGAATGACTAAGGGAATTTGGCCTATGTGTTACCTCATATTTATACCCCTGTGAAACAGGAAGTCATGGTTGAACAATTTCCTGTTCTTAGTCACCCAGGTGTACTAAAGAATGTAAAATATCAGTGGGAATATGCTTCACATATATTTTTCTCATATGAATTCATCGGGGTGCCAATAATTGTTGCACACATATATTTAACAAATATATATTTTTGATAAACCTGTGTTGTGTTTGCAATTGTTTGATATCCATGAGAGTATTTTTGTGATTTTTAATTTTTTTTTTAACAAAAGATCAAAAGGGTAAACGATAGACAATTTTTCACAGCCTTCTTTGCTCATATTTACCAAGGGTACCAATATTAGTGGAGAGCACTGTATATAAATGTTATCTCAGGAACTGTTTCCTTGCCATCGTTGCCTCTGGCTTTCTCATTATGGATAAATTTATACATTTAAAATGTATATCTGTAATGTATATGTTTCTGTAAAGCTGCTTTGTGACAGTGTCCATTGTTAACATAACTAAACAAATGTAATTGAATTACATTTTTTATGAAGAATTATTAATGCCAGAGCACACACTGCTTCAGCAAGACACAGCCTGAAATATAGCTGAGCTGTTTAGATAAGGGGCATACGCTGCAACATATAGCATTAATGTTGTATTTTGTCCGATTTCTAGCAGGCACAGCATGCACATAAAATAAAACCTAAACAAAGAAAACATGCTTTCTTTCCATTGTTCCACTGTCCTTTATAGAAGGTTGATGTTTGGTTGAAGTGTAAGTGTGTTGGGTGTGGTGGCACTGAGGTCTGGTGTAAAGTAGGCTTAAGGGAAGCTACAAATTGAATAATTATCATAGGTTAATGAGGTGTTAAAGGTAATTTAATTATTGGATGGATAGTTATTATTTTAATATTCCATAATTCAAGTTTATCTTCATAGTACTCAGTAGTAAAAACCTGTGACCACAAGGTTGGGAACATATAGACTAGTATACCCCATTCTGTGTTGTAATCAATAGGAGTAATAAAGTTGTTGTTTTTTTTCCATATTTTCTCAACAGACAATTTTCATCTTCCATGGTTTATCTTAAGTGGAGTGTGGACTTTTTTCTGTGGCAGTATAAAATTATATGCTCATTACTATTCACATGCATACAACACATTCCTGGCTCCTAGTAGACAATGTGTTGTGTGAGTGTAGGTGTGTTGAGATTTATAATAATCTGATAATAATCTTGCCTGTGTTCTGCGCTGTATGTTTAGAGTGTGCTCTGTATGTACATCTGCTGAAGTGGTCTGAAGTAAAGTGAGTTGATTACTATTTGTAGTGTATCGTGTTAACTTCCAGCAAAGATGAAGGGCTGCTGTAAATTCTGCCCTAGTACGCGAATGTTAACATGGGTATCTTTCAACATTCTGATAGGAGTGTGTACACTAGAGGGCAGTGTAAGTTTTACCAAACCAGAATTTACAGGAAATAAAATATGAGGCTGAAAGTCTCACTATTTACTTTAGTACAGCTCCTGGCAAAAGTGATCATTTGTTGTTCACCCGGCTTTTTTAATTTGTAGCAAATAAACAAATCACAAATATGACACAAAACAATTTTTGTTTAATATCTGAATATTCTGGCTTTGTGAAACATACCTCAAACAAATTTAATGAAATTGTTTTAATTAATGGCTTTTTTACCCAGATCAAATTGAGGGGAAAAAATATGGAATCATCGACAAAAAAAATCACAATTAGTATTTTGTTGCTGCTCCTCCTCAGGCTTTTATGACGGCCTGAAATCTTTGAGGCATGGACTTCGCTAATGAAAAACAGTAAAAACTATATCCCCATCAAGCTGTTTTCAACTTTCTCAAATAGCAAATCAGCTTTGCAGGATGGAGTCTTTAAATAAATTTTAATGGGATTGTAGGGCTGCACAATTATGGCCAAAATGATAATCACGATTATTTTTGATCAATATTGAGATCAGGATTATTTTTCACGATTATTCATTGATTTTAGGGACAACATATTTTTATTGCACTTTCACATTTAAATAAACAGACAGCTGCTTTCACCTCCATGTTGTGCTACATTCCTGCTAATGTACAAATCTTTGCATTAAATTAGACTGGTCCTTAAAGTGCATCATCTTGTAGAAGCAAAATATAAATAAAATTGCACCCAAAATATAGGATAAGTAAAAATAAAAATGACATCAACCAAATGAAAATATACAATCCAATATAACAATATGCAACCAAATGAAAACAATTCAGCCTATGCAAAAAAGGCAATAACGGTGTCTACAAGAGGAGAGACTCAGCCAAATCACCCAATAGAGAGGTGTAGGGATGACGTCATTTTCTACCGGAACCCGGAAGTTATCATCACACTGGTTCCCTCGACAAAAAACCCAATAGGATTTTCCCATAGGCTTTTGGATTATCACAAAAAATAATCTCTGTGATCAACAAAAGTTTACAATACTAACATGTTTTATCCATCAAGATCATTTTCACAAATGAACACCACTTTTATGAAGTTTGAAGCCTAAATACAATCGCCCAAAATAAACAGCTAACCGTATGCTATAAACAAACTACACCACATTCGCGCGACTTCAACGTCACCATCACCAAACTTCCCACAACTTTTCCAAACTTGATTTAAAACATTTTCCATAATACAGATTTACTCTATGGATCGTCCATGTTTTTTTGGGGGGGGGGATTGTGCACAGCATACCTGATCCAGTTTATCTGCAAAGTTTTTTCCTGTAAGGCGTGATGACATTTAATGTCCCCGACATCGTCTGTAGTCCCATTTAGCAACTTGTTAGTGTCATGATTTCCCCTAGCGCAAGCGCTGGAGCACGCTCGCTCTGAAACCTGAAGCGAAGCTCACAGCACGAGCTCTAAAATGCTAACACCATTTCCGGGTTTTGGCATACAAAATGATGTCATCCCTGAGCTGCTCTATGGTGATTGGCTGTAAGTTTAGGAAGCGCTTGATTTGATCTGCAGCAGAGTTTTCTATGAGCGGAGGACGAACTTTAAACGTCAGTATCGCAGTCAGTCATGTTCATGTAATCGTGGGCAGGCAAAATCGTAATCGAGAACATTATTCGATTAATTGTGCAACCCTGTGGGATTGAGATCTGGACTGTTTGCTGGTCATGTCATTGAGTTGATTTATCTTTCCTGAAGAAAAGCTTTAACACTCTTTGCTTTGTAGTCAGATTCATTATCATTTTGAAAAATTACTTCATCACCAAATCTACTTTCTATCGATGTAATGAGAAAAGTGTCCACCATTTCAGTATACACCTGTGCATTGACTGCTGAGGTCTCCCCTGGTCCTTTACCTGACATGAAACCCCATATCATAAATGAGTGGGGAAATTTGATTGTTTTCTTTCTGTCATCTTTATATCTTTCATTAGAACAGCACCAGACAAAAGTTCATCTCAGACAAAGCATCATCTCCTTGACCAATTCAGATTTGTGATTCATCACTGAATATCACTTTCACCCAATCATCCACACTCCATGATTGCTTCACTTTAGCCCACTGTAACATTGTTTTCTTCAGTTTATGTGTTAGTGCTGGTTTGCGTTTGGCTTTTCTATACGTAAATCCCATTTCATTCAGCCGATTTCTTACAATTCTATCGCAGACATTGACTCCTGTTAACGCTCATTTGTTTTTCATTTGTTTTGTTGTGCATTTTCTATTTTCAAGGCATATTGCTTTGAGTTTTCAATCCTGATGCTTTGATGTCTTCCTTGGTCCACCTGTATGTTTTCCTTTTATAACCTTCCCATTTTGTATATACTTGCACCAAATTTTTGACACAGCTGACTGGGAACAACCAACATCTTTTGCAACACCCCCTGTTGGATTTCCCTTCTTGAAGTAGTTTTATAATCCTTTCCACTGTTTCAATTGACAACTCTATTGTTGGGGCCACGCTTCCTTTCAAAAAGTCCAAAGTTAAGTTCTGTAAGCACTCTCTTTTAACTGCAGACTAAATTGCATTTTTAGACTTGTGCTGGTATTTATTTTAGAAATGCAAAATACAAGGAGATTTCCATAATTTTTTTCCCCTACTTGATTAATTAATGCCGTTAATTAAAATAAATTCATTTAACTTGTTTGAGGTATGTTTCACGAAGCCGGAATGTTCAGCTATTAAACAAAAATATTTTTTTACAAAGTAAAAAAAGTAGGTTGAACATCTAAGTGTGGTGAGTCAATAATTCTTGCCATGGGTTGTACATAGAATGTGTAGAAGAAGCAACAGACTGGATCATGATAATTTGTAGTTGTATACCTGAACATTATAAGTAAGATCTGAATACTTCTGCATTGACTACAGCTAGGGCAGGCCAGAAAATAGCATTTTATATAAAGTTTACTCATTATTGTTATACTTGTCATTTTTCCCCTGTTCAATGTGCTCTTATAGGTCGTAATATATTATTCTTTGCAAATGAGTCTGTCTGTTGCCTGTCTCATCACTGCTGCCTCACGTTAAACTAATTTCTTTAACCTCTTCCCTCTCACTCTTCCATACTGTTTATTTAGGAGATTCATGAACTTAAGGATCAGATCCATGATGTGGAGGCCAAGTACATGCAAAGCCTCAAAGAAATCAAGGTACACTGCACAGTCAGGGCAATGTGGAAACTAACACGTGTATTTATATAAAAAAAAAAAATATTAAAAAAAAGTGTGTTTTTAGTTATTGCAGTTTTTCTTTTTTGAGGCCACATAATTCATTTAAATAACTTTTTGTTTGTCAAATCAATACCATTATTATAATGCCAATTTCTGCTGGCATGGTGGGCTTTCACTGTAATGTTAGCAGCAAAAAAAACTATTTGAGGAGCAGACTATGGTACAGTTGCACACCGACCTCAAAGCCCCTAACAAATGATCCCCTTTGTAGTATAACTTACAACTCTTAGCGTCTACAAAAATATGGTAATTGTGTAGCAGTGTACACATCATTATTAAGATGTGTACATTGCTATTCATGGATTTTCCATTATAATTTTCCATTACCTTGTGTTATAAGCCTAATTTTAGCAGTCTTTAGCCTGACTTTCTTCTTTCTGTCATGTTTATGGCCTTAAATACACACTGCAGATCTCTGCTCATGCCTTTCATTGTGTCAGTGTGTATTTGCATCTACTTTATAATTCTGTAATGAAATATGTGTGCTTGTGATTAAACAATGCTCATGCTTTTATATCACTTTTAGGATTCTCTGGCAGACATGGAGGGGAAATATCGCAAGGCCATGGTGTCCAATGCTCAGTTGGATAATGAGAAATCCAATCTGATGTATGAGGTGGACACTTTGAAAGACTCTCTGATGGAGCTGGAGGAGCTTTTGGCTGAGACTCGGCGAGAGTGTGAGGAGAAGAGTAAGGTATGTTTTAATCAGAGTTAGGGTCACATGATTAATAGTATTTTTATAGTTGGGTGTTCCTGTGAGGATCACATTATGGATCAGTTAAAAAATGGGAAATGGCGCTAATCAACTTTTACGCGCACACAGCACCATGACCTTGCACTGCAGATGGGTGTGTGTGTGTGCATGTACATTTCAGGGTTTGTCTGTAGGAATGTTGCCAAGCCAAAGCAAGCAGCTCTCACTTCAAAACCAAACCCAAATACTACCCAATACCAAACAAAAACTCATACAAAGTGTTTGTATTTAGCCATAAGATAGAATCTTCTAATGATTTTGTGGCGTGCTTATATTAGTCGATAAAAGCTTTACTCACACGGTCATCTTATATTTTATGCTGAAATGTGTGATTTCAAAAAAGATGTACAGTCATGTGAAAAAATAGGTACACTCTATGGAAATATTTTTGACACATTTGGACAAGCAAGCATTTGATTCTCTTTGAAACAGTGCCTATTAATAAAGTTGATACACTCTATTAAATGGTGCACAAAATTGACATATTGCAGTAATTTTCACAATTTAAATTAACAAAAAAAATCATTAGATCAGTCACATGGAAAAAGTAAGTACACCCTCCACATTTATCACACCTTCAAATCAATAACATTAGAATCAGGTGTTAAAGATTGGGTGCCAGTGATTAGAACCTGCTTAGGGAGAGCAGGTGGAACCTGTCTTATTTATACCCCTCTCATATCTAGTGTCTGGTGTTCCCTTTGCTATTGAGGTGTGTGTGTGTGGTGTCATCATGCCAAGATCTAAAGAGTTCTGTAAGGCCTTCAGAAAAAAGGTTGTGGGTACCTATGAGTCTGGCAAGGAATTTAAAAAGATCTCCAAATTATTTGAAATACATCATTCCACTGTAAGGAAAATAATCTACAAATGGTGCAGATTTCAAACAACTGCCTATTTGTCCAGGACTGGCCGTCCCAGCAGATTCAGCCCAGGAGCAGACTGTCTGATGCAAAAAGAAGTCTCCACGTACCCCAAAATTTCATCACAAGATCTGCTAATAAGTCTTGCAACTGTTGGTGTTAAAGTGCATGCGTCTACAGTCAGAAAGAGATTTGACCTGCATGCCAGGAAAAAGCCTTTGCAATACTACAGTTTGCCAATGAGCATATATGCAAAGACCAGGCCTTTTGGAATAATGTGCTCTGACCAGACGAAGCAAAGATAGAGTTGTTTGGCCACAGTAACAGCGGACATGTTTAGTGCAGACCAAAGACAGCTTTTCAGGAAAAGCACCTCATAGCACCTGTGAAGCACAGTGGTGGAAATGTCATGGTTTGGGGTTGCGTTGCTGCCTCATGGACTGGAGAGTTTGCATTCATTGATTCAACTATGAATTCTGCATCATATCCAAGAGTGCTTGAAGATAATGTGAGGCCATCTGTCCAAAAGTTGAAGTTTTGAAAGTGGACTTTTCAACAGGATAATTGTCCTAAGCATACTAGCAAATCCACCAAGGAATGGCTCAAAAAGAAGAAATTAAGGGTTCTGGAATGGTCTTGTCAAAACCCAGATTTGAATCCGATTGAAATATTGGGGGGGGATTTTAAATGGGAGTATGCAAGAAAACCCTCACACATCTTGAAAATGAAAGAATATTTCATGGAGGAGTGGTCAAAAATTCCAGCAAGCTGATGTCCGAGATTGGTGGATAATTATGCAAAATGCCTACAAGTTATAACAGGTGTATTTACTTTTTCCACAGAAGAATATTACATCTATCGAAATTTATGTTAAATAAACAATGGAAAAAAACTAATTTTCCTTGTGTTTTTTCTCAAGTATATCAACTTTATTAATAAGCACTGTTTCAGAGAGGATAAAATGTTTGCTTGGCAAAATACGTCAAAAAAGGCAACAATTTCCATGGGGTGTATTTATTTCATTATTCACATGACTGTATTTGCCTGCTTTCTAACCATTTGTCTGCTAAATGTCTTTATTATAGAATTTCTGCCCGATTATAATAGTGCTTGATTAAAGCCAAACTCATTTTTTATAATTAACTTCTAACTATCTATAGGTTCAGTGGTGAATTTGCAAAAATATGTATTTAACTGATCTATTTCACCTTTCCTAATTGCCAGGGAAAGTTATGGTCACCTGGCTAACTTCTTTTGTGCACACATGACAAGAACAACGTCAGAAGCGACTTATGACATGGCATCTGATACAAATACCAATGTCCATGGTCATTGTTCCCATTGTTCACACTTCGTATGCATTGGTCCTTATGTACACCATGATAAGGACCATTATGTACACCATTATGTACAACCTGTGTAGTAGGCTGTGTCGGAGCTACAGGTATAACCTGTCCTCCAAAGCTGGCGATAAACTGAACATTTATTTTCTCCCTCTGTGAGTCATTCCTCAGCTTACACATGCCCTGTCATCCACATCCTAGTAGACCTGAGTCTTGTAATGTACCACACACATTGTGGTTAGCTGATGATTCCCACTACACACAGCTGTAGAATGCCTAACAGCAGCTAATTTTCACTGCCTTACCATTGATCATCTCAGAGAAGCAGTGTCCAGTTCTGGTGTCTTTTTGTTGACTGCACAGCGATGATGATGAAGAGTCAAATATGATCTATGCTCTATGTTCTTAAGCCTAAAGAACTAGTTGTAAATGGCCATGCCTAAAAAAAGACTGATAAGAGTACTATAAGCAGCTGATAGTGGTTGGGCGGAGACTGTTTCTACAGTAGCCGTCAAATCATTGATCTTGGAAGTGACAGACAATGCTGATGTTAGTATCTCACTCGCAGCCATTCCATCTTAGATTATTGCAGATATGATATTGCATGGAATCAAATAATATCTATGTAAAACTTTGCAAAATCCAAAAAATAGATTTTAGAGTGTGGATGTGGGGATTTGTGGACATTCAGCTACAATAACATTAGTTACACTGGATCCAAGTTGTTCTACTTTAAGAAAGTTAATTTCTTTCAGAATTTATTGTTTTTGGTAGTGCATAAAATTTTGATCCATTAAACAGTGCTCTGAACATTGACTTGTCTAGGTAAATTAAAACAACATTAAGATGCCGTTAAGATCATCTTTATAGAGGCATTTTATACAGTATAGTATGGTCATGTGACTATGCAAGTGAGAACTTAAACCTCAAAACGAGGTTGTGTGCCGTGAAAGCTCCTCCATCAGCAAATCAGAATGGAGGGGAAAATCTTTGTACACAGAATGGTGGCGAAAAACATAAATGACAAAAAATATTACACAGTTCTGTAGGTGGAAACAGCTTGTTGAAGAGTGAGGTCAGAGGAGTATGGCCTAACTGGTTTGAGCTAACAGGAAGGTTCAGACTTTATTGGCATTCAGTGAAGATCATTAAAATGAACAATATTTTGGAATATTTCTATATCCCCTTCCCTCCCCAGCAGTCCTCCCAACACAAGCCTGTACATTCCACAGTCATTCATCATGGATCACTAACTTTATGATGGAGTGAAAAAAGTAAATAAAGAACTAAAATTTAATCAAATAAATAAAAATACAGTAAAAGGTGAGCAATGAAAATGGCACCATAAAAAGTGATGATTTTATACATTACACTGAAAGGTCACCCTGCCAATAGCATTCACTATATAAATTAGAAGAAATAGCTCTTTTGTACACCCTTTTTAAAGCGATGTACCATCCTTTCAGGATCTGGAGCGAGAGAAGCATGCCCACAGTATACTCCAGTTTCAGTTCAGCGAGCAAAAAGAAGCATTGAAACAAAGTGAAGAGCTCCTGACTGTGAGTACTGTGTCTGTGACTGTACTGAAATAGTTCTCTTAAACTCATTACCATTTAAAACACTTTTGTCTTTTGATCTTTTGCATTCTCCCTTCCTTCTATGCTCCTCCTTCTGCTTCCTTCTCTCCTTATGCTTTGGTTTCCATACTGCTTCATACTTCCACCAGGAGATACGTCATTTACACATCAAACAAGAGGGCTTTGTTAGGGAGATTTCTGACCTGCAGGAAACTATTGAATGGAAGGATAAAAAAATTGGGGTATGCTACACGAGGCTATTCATCTAATGAGTCAAGAACACATTAACTCAGAACATTGACATATATGACAAGTATTGTCATATTGTCTGAAAAGGTTGTAATAAATAAGTGTGTGTACACATTTATGTATGTATATAAGTATACTGCTTCATCTTTGCCAAAACACTTTTGGGTTCTTCTCAGGCCTTAGAAAGACAGAAGGAGTTTTCTGATGCCATTCGAAATGAGCGGGATGAACTCCGGGATGAGGTGGTTCAACTCAAAGACATTTTAAGGGTAAATGTACACGGTTAAATGCAAAGATATATGGCATTTAGACAGATGCTGCTTTAATTTTAAAGTATATTTACCTGGTAGATTGAATTGCATTTCATCCAGCATGTAATGTTTTCATTTAAATTGTAAAAAAAAAAAAAAGAAGAAAGGGGGGGGAGTGAACACTGATTTGTCTTTACTCCAACACCATGTGATACTTCAGAAGAAAACCATTTCATACCCTCACGTACCTTCTCATACCCCTTAGAAACCCCTCACATATGCCTTAGAAACCCCTCATGTGCCAATGTCATGACCATTAAGCTAAAAATAGACTGGAACAATCATTTAACCATAAAATAATTCTTACAGAAACATGGCATTGTCCTTGGACCAGACTTGCGCACCAATGGGGAAGTGGAAGAAAATGTGACCAGTGGATCAGCCTGCACTGAATTGCAACAAGGGAGCAGTGTATTAGGTAAGCTTCTGTTGGCCAAATACAGATACAAATACAAAAGTAGATATCTTTTTCTCTTGCTGTGAGCTAGCTTAAGCTAACAGGTGATTTTGGCATCATGTACATCTCAGGGCTTCGGCATGTTGACTGTGATTTCTGAATATTAACACACAGCTATATTTCCCTTTTGTTTTAAATAATTATTCTGGAATGCACTCCGATTTCCTTCCTGTTTTTGAGTGTAAAGGTTTGATTGTCTGTATTTTCAGACTGTCTGATTTTCAGACCCTTTTTTTTTTTTTTTTTAATAAGATAGTTTATAATGTTGCATCTACTACCTGATGGCAGAAGCTGTTTTCTCTTCGTCCAAAGGTTGTATATTTGAAGGTCTTAAGTGAACATTTGCACCCCCTCATGGCACCCCCTCAATTGTCTAAAGCCATCTCTCCCTCTTAATTGTGAAATTTGTATACTTATCAACCATGATCAAACTAGCAGTAGTTCTTGTTTTTCTGGCAATTATGTAGTAACGAGATTGGTTCAGGCTATTGGATGGTATTTTGTTGCTTTCTGAAATTCACATGCTGTATTTTGAGTTTCTCTCAGCAAGGGCTTTTTTGTTCCATTGTTTCACACAGATTATTGTTCTACAAGTGGCATTTAACAGTTAGCTGTGAAATTGATAACCACAAGAATCAACTAAATTGTACAAATCTAAAACGGTTCCCTTGGTATTATTTTTGCCTCATTATCTTTACTGACAAGTTTGTAAACTTGTATTTATTGTGATTGTGCTTAATGGCTAGTGCATGTCAGCAAAGCACTTTGTCCCCCCCCCATGGTGATGGATGACAGTTTTTCATCTGTATAAAGTGATATTTGGGCAAAGGCAACAGCTCATTGGTTGAGCTGGAAAATCACTAAATGAATCATGTATATTTGTTATGTAATAATTTCTGCCAGTTCTCTTGAGTCCCAATAACTGTGAAGTTGACTTTATCTTGTCTTATGCTTTCCATGTTTTGATGGATTAACACCATTTTGGTGCAGCATGTTTCTCTCTCTTCAATGTTTACATTTGATCAGTAGCTATGCTTTGTAGCCTGAACACTCTATTGTTCCTTCACAATTTTTATTTATTTATTTCACCTTTATAAATGTATATTGTAAACAGCAAACATTTTCTTATTTCCTCTACCACTGATTCCTCAATCAATCTCCCAGGCACTCAGGAGTTGCAGCTGTTTAGAGGTGAAAATGTAGGGGGCTCCAGAGGTGGCCAGTTCCAACACCCAAAGGATTTTGACCATGGAATTCAAGAGAATCACCTGCCTACATCTGCCTCTGGCAATTCTTCTGAATCTCTTTTAGTAGCACAAAATGATGATGTGGGTCTTGGAAATGATATAAATAACAGCACAGAGAAAATTCAGATTAATGTTGAAAAACCTCAGAATGTTTTTGTGGTTGAAGCAGAGGAACATGTTGTATTGGAAATTTCAAAAGGTAATGTAGCACCAGAACCTGTTGCAATTTTTATGGACGGTATGAGGACAGATCAGCAAGAGAGTTCACTGTATGTTAAAAGAAGTGAGACTATCAAAGAGGGAAATACTGATTCCACAGAAAAATCCACCTGTGAGATATCAGAAAAAGATGGAGATCACTTAGATGAAACTGTGGCTGGAGATTCTCAGATCAGAATGGTTTCTGACAGTTTGCCATCAGCAAAAATAGATACATCATCACATTCTCAAAGTGCCAGTGTTTCAGGAAAAAAGAAGAAGAAGAAAAAGAAAAGTAAACAGAAACAAAAGCATAGTTGTGATGAAAAAGAGGTTCATTCAGAAATAGGGGACAAGAATGAAAACCAGCTCATAGAGAGCAGTTCAGTTCAGACTGTAGAGTCAGTTTCAGAGTATAACTCTATACGTTCAGAGGAAGCAACAATAAATGAGAAAGTTTCAGATAATGTGAATATTAATGAAAGGACTGACCTGATGCACAAAGGAGCAGAATCCCTAGAACTACAAAGCCCTAATACCGGCCCTGGAAACATTTTAGGACCAATCATTAATTGGACTGATTGCACAAGCAGCACTGACTCCATCCCACCTTTGGACTCCAAAACAGAAATTAATATTGAAATCCCTACTTATGGCTTTCCATTGGAAATTACTACTGGTGAGTTAAATGCTTCTAATGGCAAATACAAATTGCTAAGCAACACTGATGACGCTGGGCCAAAAGACATTGTTGCTGTCTGTGCTGATTTTCCTGACTCTGAAAACTCTTCTGAGGTAAACCTTGAGAAAGATATAACTGAAACTACCAAAGATGTAGTAAAAATAGAAACAGTTGATGAGATTATTCATCTTGATGAAACCAGTGTAGAAACTTCCACAGACACACAGCTGGATGACACATTAGATCCAGCAGAAGTACTAAAAGAAGAGCAAGAAACATCGAGAGACACACAGCTGGGTGACACATTAGATACAGCTGAAGTACCAAAAGAAGAGCAAGAAACAGACACAGACACACAGCTGGGTGACAAATTAGTTACAGCTGAAGTATCTGAACCGGAACAAGAAACATCCACAGACACAGAGCTGGGTAACACATTAGATACAGCAGAAGTACCAAAAGAAGAGCAAGAAACATCCACAGACACACAGCTGGGTGACACATTAGTTACAGCTGAAGTACCAAAAGAAGAGCAAGAAACAGACACAGACACACAGCTGGGTGACAAATTAGTTACAGCTGA
Source organism: Ictalurus furcatus (assembly GCF_023375685.1). Lineage (NCBI taxonomy): Eukaryota > Metazoa > Chordata > Actinopteri > Siluriformes > Ictaluridae > Ictalurus > Ictalurus furcatus. Next base: position 5,782,695 of record NC_071260.1, on the reverse strand, counting down.
AGTACCAAAAGAAGAGCAAGAAACAGACACAGAGCTGGGTGACACATTAGTTACAGCTGAAGTACCAAAAGAAGAGCAAGAAACATCGAGAGAGACACAGCTGGGTGAAGCATTAGTTACAGCTGAAGTACCTGAACAGGAACAAGAAACATCCACAGACACACAGCTGGGTGACACATTAGTTGCAGCTGAAGTACCAAAAGAAGAGCAAGAAACAGACACAGAGCTGGGTGACACATTAGTTACAGCTGAAGTACCAAAAGAAGAGCAAGAAACATCCACAGACACACAGCTGGGTGACACATTAGTTACAGCTGAAGTACCAAAAGAAGAGCAAGAAACAGACACAGAGCTGGGTGACACATTAGTTACAGCTGAAGTACCAAAAGAAGAGCAAGAAACATCCACAGACACACAGCTGGGTGACACATTAGATACAGCAAAAGTACCAAAAGAAGAGCAAGAAACATCCACAGACACACAGCTGGGTGACACATTAGTTACAGCTGAAGTACCAAAAGAAGAGCAAGAAACATCGAGAGACATACAACTGGGTGAAGCATTAGTTACAGCTGAAGTACCTGAACAGGAACAAGAAACATCCACAGACACACAGCTGGGTGACACATTAGATACAGCTGAAGTACCAAAAGAAGAGCAAGAAACATCCATAGACACACAGCTGGGTGACACATTAGTTACAGCTGAAGTACCAAAAGAAGAGCAAGAAACATCGAGAGACACACAGCTGGGTGAAGCATTAGTTACAGCTGAAGTACCTGAACAGGAACAAGAAACATCCACAGATACACAGCTGGGTGACACATTAGATACAGCAAAAGTACCAAAAGAAGAGCAAGAAACATCCACAGACACAGAGCTGGGAGAAGCATTAGTTACAGCTGAAGTACCAAAAGAAGAGCAAGAAACATCGAGAGACACACAGCTGGGAGACACATTAGTTACAGCTGAAGTACCTGAACAGGAACAAGAATCACAGGAGCCAACACGCATAGATCAGGAATTCAGTGTAGAAGAGGATGAAGGTGAGGTGGAGTCTGGAGAATCTTTTGAGTTTAATATGGAGGTTAACGGGTCAGAAGGAAATTTGCTTGGAGATACCGAGTGTCAGCAAGAACACAAAAGCATTTCCAGGTACACAGAGCAGTCTTGTACAACCAGTGAACCACAGGAGCTGGCAGATGCTGAAGAGGGACATGAAGACCAAAAGTTACAGACAGATGAACAGAATGTCTCAATAGAAAGAGACAAGGGTGTGGATCAGATAGCCACAACAGAGAACGATCATAACAAATGTCAGCAACAATTTATAACAGGAAAAGATGAACAAGGATCTCAAGACCATGAAGAAATCATACATGTTGAGCACTATGAAAGCGCCAAGCAGGAAGCAAGTCCAGCAAATCTTGTACAGGTCCTTGATGATCCTCTTCCTGAGACAGGAGAGTTAGACCAGGAGGCCACTAGTGTCATTCCACAAGAAGAAGGTCAGAATATGGGAGAGCAGGAAATCAGGGAGTTCAAAGAGGGTACATCTAAGAGAAACAAGGAGGATGCAAAGAATGGCTCCAAAAAGGAAAGCAAGAAAGGAAAGGGGAAGACTAAAGAGGACTGCAAAATGTCTTAATACTGTGCCAAAAGATGTTACCATAAAAGTAAATAATGAAGTCTTAAAAAGCCTAACTAAAACCCACTTCAATGAGAATTTGTTTGAAAAGCTTCTAATCCTGAATAATTTCATGAATGCAGGAAAATCAAGTCACACAGTGTGTATTATATTTACTTAAATCTAGACCAAAATTATCTTTAAGAACGAAACTCTATCTTTGCACATTGCACTGAATTGTACTTAAACAGACAGCTCATTTAAGTATTGAAATGTTTTGCTGTGTGAGATGGATGTAGGTTCCAATAGCAGGATTGTGCGAGATGTAGACATTTCTAAAAATGTCAAAACACATTGCAGATTTGTTTAATGACATTTGGAGCTCAATGAAATTCATGGCTTATTTATTTTCTAATTATTATTACTGTGGTAGTTTACATGCTGTTTACATACTGTAAAGATTGTGCAGCATTTTACTACCTTTTTGCACATGATAATAAAAATAATTAAAATATTTTTTTTGTGTGTGTAATTGCCATCAGGGACTTTTGGCTTGTCACATTATACTGATTTGCATATTAAAATATCAGGTTCCTTATTAAATGTTTTACAGCTGTTTAACATTCCATTGACTTTCACCTTCACACATTCTGTATGTCAAAAGCCCTGGGAGATTGTATTGTCATGATGGAAGACCTTTAAAATAAAGCATCAGTAATTTAAAGTAGGCTCGTATATGACTGTGTGTGTGTATGTTTTATATATAATGTTTATACTATTTTAAATAAATGAGAACAAATCTGACTGAATTCAGTAATCAGGACCCTGCTGCATGAAGCGGTATTTGTTGTTCCATGTTCACTCCTGAAGTTTCTGCATGTTATCCATCTTCACCCTCCACGTCCCATATACATCTCATTTGCATGCACTGAATCCTTCTTCCCATAAACTTGGCTCCTCCTACTGCTGTAAGTCTGATTCCTATTTTTAACCATGGAAGGACAATTTGTTTTGAATAGATGTATGTATCAGTTCTGAGACATCTTTTAGTATATTTACTTTAACTCAGGAAAAAGAACTGGGTGTTTTTTAAACAGGAAAACTCAGCTGCTTTGGTCCTTTAGGACCAGCGAGGGCATCTCTAGACATACCTGTAATATACTGCAAATGGTTAATATATTAGACACTTATGAATAAATAAGATGTAAAACTTTATGTATATAAAAACCCATTATATACTGGGTATAGATATAAATTCTTGGTCTGCTTTTCAGAAATCCGTCTACGAAAACTGGTGGATGAACGAGAGAATTTGCTCGAACAGGTAAGAATCACACATTTGTGAAATGCTCACTTTAGTTGTACATTACTTAAGAATGTAGGTTAATTGAAAATGGAAATAAGTTCTACAAAAACTACATTTATCTGTATTTCACAGTATGTTGCCATCTCATAGTGGTTGATCATCAAAAATCCCATTAATCTGATGATATTGCTCCAGGTTTTTTGCATAGGTTATGATGAGATATTGACCTTTATTAACTGACATTCCAACGGCAGTCAAAGGGTTAATGATATCTAACAGTAGCTATGATACATTTGTCACCAAGTTATGAACAGTGTAAACCTGTTGCGAAGCGTTGTGCTTGTGTTGCTTTACTTGCTGACATATAGCGCTTTGATGTATAGTTTTGAGTAATGTATAGAATTAGCCATATACATTATAGTGTTCCATTCAAAGCCATTTGAAAGTGATCTGGACCCAGACCCCCAAGTGGAAGGTCAAAAGTGACATTGGTAACAGAGGAAATGACTGTAAGATAACCCAGTAACCAAAGTTAAAGTATAATATATCGGGAATGATTGGAACCCATTTACTTTGTGGAGAATATTATAAATATTAGTACATTTAATATAAAATTTCATTTTATTATTAAATAAAATGAATAAATAAAACGTGTATTTTAAACCCTCAGCTCTCTTTTAAACGTTGACCAGGTATCTCAGAGGTCTATAGTGTGACCGTGCTGTATTTTCACATTATCATACAATAGAAGGGTGTGTTGTGAGATTAAAATCAACATTTGATATTTAAGTATCTGTCAGGAGTGGGTTGTAAATTGACCTACACTGTTTATATTCAGGTGAAGACTCTAAAAGAACAACATGAGCAGACGAAAAAGAGGCATAGAGGAGATCAGAGCTGCAGTCCAGAGGGAGAGGTGCTGGAGAATGATACTGACGCCGATGTCATGGACATGCCGAGTATGTGAGACACAAACAAACACAGCTTTTATTGTCTTCATGAGTAGACATGACACTGGTACGATACCCAGGATCAGTACCAGGCAATACCAGCATAAAATGGACATGATTAAAAGAGACATGATTTAGTTTTTTTTCTTATTTATTATTTGATTTATTAGTTATTTATTTTATGTATGCTTTATACTTCATTCTATTTATTACAGTTGGCAATGTACATGATTTAGGTGTGAAAGAGTTTAATCAAATAAATAATTGTTATTTTTCTGTAGATCATGTTTGATGCCATGTTTTGTAATGTGCTTCAGTTAAATACATAAAAGGCTTCAGTATCGATATTGGAAAGGAAAAGTGGTATTGTGCCCTCTTTATTTACATATAAAGCTATGCCTACCTCTAATCCACCCAACCTTAACCTCTGTATGCTAAAGAAGGAATAAAAACACTTTTCCTTGTTGTGACCACAAATTTCTATAAATTATGAGGTCCACATATAGGTTCCATATTTCAGTGAATTTATATCAAATGTGGATGTGTATATTTAAAAAATGTTCATGCTTTTATAGGAGATGCTAACAGGCAAGTCAATGACCTTAAATTTAAGCTGGTCAAATCAGAGCAGGAAATCTCAGCGTTGGAACAGAATGTGAGTGATCTGTGATAATTTATGTCTGCTTGTATGCATTGTTATGAGTTGAGAGACTGTTTTCACCTGGGGCGAGCTGCACCTTAAGCCTGGTCATAAACTAATAAGTTTCTATTTAAGATGTAACTTTATGGGCCGAAGTGTCAAAGCACTGCATCAAGCTGAATTTTCACAGCCTTGAATATTTTTCCAGGCTGAAATATATGTCTAGCATGCTTAACCAGGAGCAGACATAGACTTTTTTATGATAGCTACTTTAAACATTAACTAGTTAATCACTACTGCATGTGGTCTTCCATATTTGGTCTGTCATATTGAACAGGTGTTTATGATTCTCTTAAAACACTTAAAACATCACATGACGGTAAAGGGCTGTACATTCTTTTATGGCATTTAGGCTTGCTGCGATAGCCTGTGTTCCCGGTGTTACTGGTGTTGGGGCCGCACACCGATTACATCACTTGCCCACCGCGGCACCGCCCCCACTGTCGTTTTGCTTTTTTATAGTAATAAAAATCATTTAGTTCAGTTAGAGAATGGACACTACAATTAAAAACCGAATGCGTCTGCTCAATTCAGCATGACCCAAATGAGTCAGAGTCACAGCACAGATCAGATTTCATTAAGCACGTAACGAGAGTGAGGCGAGCTGACTGACAAGACGATGGCGGAAGATTTGGTTTCAAAAGTTCTATGTTTAATATAAGCGAGTTTGTCATTGTACTGTTTTGTTGTTGTGTTCTCACACGTTGATTAACCAGTGGAAAAATTTTCCTCACAGTCACATTCCTGATGTCATTCCCTGGCAATTCTTTCCCCTAGGATTGTCCTATTGTGTTTAATTAGTATGGTTTTGTGGAGACTTTTTTCTATTGTATTGTTCAGTGTTACATTTGTGATTTTTAAAAAAGTGTTACATACACATTAACATTTTACTAGGGATGCTCCGATCAATCGGCTGCCAATTGGTATCGGCCGGTAATCACATTCTATGACACGGTAGTCTCTAAATTTGGCCGATCTCATGAACCGATCATAATTTGATAACGTAAAACATGTGAGGGCGTAAAACACGTGATGACGTTAAACTTTAGCACTGCGGTCATGTCATCTAGGCATGGAATTATGTGGTCTCAAGAAACAATGAAAAATTTGCTACTTGCCATGTATTTTTAAACGCCTATTAAAATGTTCATTGTAAAATTAATGTTTGTTATGCTTATTTATTTGATTCATTAATTAAAGCAGCATTACTGTAAATAGTATAACCAAGGCAACATCTGTGGTATTACTTTATTTGGAAAAAAAAAAGGTTAACAGTGACTGTCAACAGAAAGCTTACATATCGCTTATATAAAGCTTGAATGATTGGGATCAATATCAGCCAATCATGATGTCAAGAAATCGGTATCGGGTTCAAAAATCCTGACCGGAGCATCCCTACATTTTAGTAACACTTAAATGCTTAAAACACAAGACTTGGTTGGTATAATATAAAGTCGTCTTAATTGGCACACAGTCTATATATTCTATTTCTTATTGGACTGGAATGGGCTTTCATCAATTTAATTCTCTTCCATGTCCTACGGCAGGTCACAAGACTTGAGGGTCAGGTGACTCGGTACAAATCTGCAGCGGAGAATGCAGAGAAAGTGGAGGATGAACTAAAAGCTGAGAAACGCAAACTGCAGAGAGAGGTATGATTTTTTTATTTTATTTTATTTTTTTATAGTTCACCTGCTGATGATAAATATCCCCAAACACAGTGATGTGTACAATGTTTTTTTACATTTGGTGTACATACATAGCTGTGTTTCATTTTTATTTTTGCCAGCTCCGAACCTCACTGGACAAGATTGAGGAGTTAGAGGCAAGTAACAGCCACCTGAACAAACGGCTGGAGAAGATGAAGGCATATCGAGGCACAGCAGCAACACCCTAGCAGCCTTTAACTAGACCCACTAACAGTTGAACTTCCACTGTGCCATTCACTGACTGCTCTGAAGCATGTTGCCACTTCTGTGTACAGCTTTCCATGAAACTGCGAGTTCAATACAGAAAAAATGCACTGACACACTACAATATGATATTGTGCCATTTGTTTTTATTTATATTTATTTAATGATTGAGTTCTAGGGTTGAAAAGAAATATCCAAGGGTTTCATAGGAAGTGTGGGGAAACCTTAATGAAGCTCTTAATACTTGGAGATTGAAAGGTTGCAATGCTTTAACATTTGGTGGCAGTTCAAGGGAGTGTGGGAAAATATGGTAGAAGACATGGCTTTGGTGGAACTCTTGCAACATTTTGTGTTTTGTGCAGTACAGACGTGACAAATTAAAGGGAAAACCGCAGAAGGTGTGTCTGTAAGGTGTTGGGCAACCTCACGCTGCTAGAACAACTTCAGTCCTCCTTGGCATAAACTCTGCAAGTGTTTGGAACTGTACAGGAGGGATGAACACCATTCTTCCTAAAGATATTCCATTAGCTAATGTATTAATTATTTGAGAGTGGTGGTGGAGAGTCCTGTGTAACGTTCCAAAATCTCCCATAGGTGGGTTGAGATTTATTTTCATCCTCATCAGTGAGCCCTTGTGTCCTGTGGATGGGGGCTTTGCCATCCTGGAAGTAACAACTCTCAACAGGTATAGAAATGTTTCATCATAGGAGAAAGATGATCATTCAGACAAGCGAATCCAACCTCTGCCCCTCTCTGAAAAATCCCCCCACACTATAACAGAACCACTGTTTTTTCTTTAATTTTTTTTTTTGTTTGTCTCCAGTCAGTATATCAAACTGCATCTAAAATTAGAGTGTGTGGACTCAAGGTCCTAGGTTTGGTCTTGAGCTACCGGTAAAGGTCACTCCTGAATCAAACTGTTCTTGTCTACATACTGTAATAACAGCCAAAGCAATTAAGAGATCCATAGAAAAAGTACACCATATAATGACATTCAATGCTGCTGCCATATCCTTGGTAAGAATCTTTTTCTTGGATATAGATTTAATCACCTTCAAACATCAAACATGACAATAAACAAAATGAGTATTAAGCCCAAAATCCTTGTTTGAAGGTTTTCTGGTTATGGATCCATTTCTTGAAAGTGGCTCTAAAGTAGTCATGGTGCTGTTCTGCCCTGTAGAACCACATGCAGTTTTGCACTCAGGTCTCCTTTGGTGAACAGTGGACTAGTTCAACAAAGACTTCATATTAAACCATAATGAACTTTCTTTTACTTTCACACTATCCGTTGTTACCCAGATGAGGATGGATTCCCTTCTGAGTCTGGTTCCTCTCAAGGTTTCTTCCTCATATCATCTTGGGGAGTTTTTCCTCACCACCATCACCACCGGCTCGCTCAATAGGGATTAATCCACACACTTAAAATCTGTATCCTGTGTTTATATATTTCTGTAAAGCTGCTTTGAGACAATGTCCACTTTTAAAAGCGCTATACAAATAAAATGTAATTGAATTGAATTAACAGAAAGTTTGGCTAAACAAATCATTATTTTAAACCTAGACTTAAAGACTGAGACTTGAAGATTGTTTGAGTCCCGAACATTAATTTGGAAGGCTATTCCATAGCTCTCCCTTATAAGAGAAAGCTCTGTCCACTGCTGTAGTCTTCATTATTTATACTACTAACAAGCCTGCATCTTTTGAATGCAGGTGTGGTCAGATCGTAATAGACCTAAAGGTAACTCGGGTAACGTGAGGTGAGACAATTCAGTGATTTATAGGTCATTAGTAATATTTTATAATCAAAAAATTTTACTCTGAGCCAATGCAATAATAGGGGTGATATGACCAAATTTTCTGTCTTGAACTACTTTTTTTCTGCATCATGTATTGACAAGGCCTTTGCTAGTGGGGTGAAAAATGGTGACAATTATAGGGGCCCCCACTAAATCCAGTAGTTATGCTATATAGGCCCCAACTCTATGAATAAATTAAATATCAATTAAAGCTTCAGCTTGTATGCTCCCCTCCCTAAAAATGGTTTAGTCTGATGGTTATTAATTATTTCAGTTCAGTCAGTGACAAACAGCAGAGGTCCCACCCCAGCTTGTGAACATCACAATTCAGAGTTAAGGCTGCTCTGAGAACAGTAGAAGCTAGAAAGTTACACATGAAGAACCTGAGACATAAATCTAGGTACCAGGGACGTAATGAAAAGAAGGAGAGGGGGGCCAGGAGAACTGCTGGATCCCAGTCTATCAAGACCTTCTTTAATAAGACAGGTCTCCCAGTGTACTGTGCTTAACCCGTGCAGTATTCATGTATAAAGATGTTTATATTTGAATTGAAATTCATGATGTACAGACCTTTTTACAGAAACTAATCTCAAGCTGAAGGTTGCACACATTTATAGATCAAATCGTCAATCCAAATGAGACCTGACCTTAATCAACAACATTTAGTGTTTAAAAAAAAAAAAAAAAACATTGAGTGAGTCTAACTCTCAAAAAGAAAGTTGCACATTGAATTTAACTGAATTCAAACATATTTTTGCAACACTTTTTAAAACTGTTTTTCCAAATAAAGTGACGGTAGCTCGAGGAAAACCTGGTGAACAATAGTAAAATCCCAGAGCAGAATCCACAATTAAATTTAATAGTTTACTGGAGTCTTCATTTTTAATTTTCGTCTTAACTAACTATCTAGATATAGACTTTTTTTACACTGTAGATTTTTGAACAATAATAGGCTATGGACATTTTAAATGTCCAACCCACATTTCTGCAAGCTGGAAGAAAATGCATCTATTTCTAAATTAGTTATAGAACCTTATTATTTAATTTTAGCTTTAGTAACGAGCAATATTCTTACATCTCTCTTTTTGTGCGTCTGTGTGTGTTCTGTTCATTTATTACGTGGCAAAGATGCCAGCGTGCATGTAACACCAGTCCCATTCACAAAACGCAAGCAATAAAATTACATCATGGGAAAACAGCTTTTGGTTTTGTCAAGATCATGAGAAAATTAAGTCGAGATCACGAGAAAACAACAAAGAAAAAAATTAATAATGCATGGCCGCTTAGGGATTCCATAGTGTAGTCCAGCCGTGTTTCTGTTACTACAGTGCACTGGACAGTAAATTGACAGCTCTATAAACATGCATGGTGGCATTGTGGTAAAAAAAAAAAAAACAAAAACAAAACATTGTTGCTGTTTTTTATGTATAAAAAAAATTTTTTAAAGGAATTTTAGATGTGTAATTCACAGCCTTAAACTTTTCACTTAAAACGTTGCTAAATGTTAGATTTTTTTTTCTTTATTCTCTCGACCATATATATCATATTACTTAAAGTTAAGTGAACGGCAACTTAATTTATTTGTCATATTTGCCTTTGTATGGAATTAATGAACACACAATATTCCAGGTGAAACCATCACAATTTAACAGCATTAATAGCCACTAGGTGGCACAGTGATGGGAGAAGTATAAAGTTGACCCCGTAATGCAGCCTGGCTGATCCGGTGTGACCAAATCTTTTATACAGGGAAGCTACTTTTAAAAAAAAAAAAAAAAAGATCTTTATTATTTACATGGACTGTTTTTTGTTAGAAGTTGGGCTAATGTATGTTATATTCAAGTTATATGTACTTTGAACTTTAAGTAGAGAAAACTTGGACATTTAAAATAAACTGAACTAACATAGGTTGTTCTAACACAGAATTACACTTTCTGATAAATCAATTCTTAATAGTTGTTAACACTTGCTAGAAAGTAGAAGTAAAACAAACAAATGCATCTAGTTTGTTTCTAACTCTTTGAAGTTAAAAGCACTGAGTATTTTTATGTCTAATTAAAGTGTGTAATCTTGTAAGGAGAGCTAATAAGGTTTCACAAAATTTGTGAAAAATATTACCTGCCATGCATATAAAATTTCAGTGCCATCATATTTATTGTAATCATGTGTTCAATACATATAATGACCATTTAAAGTATTAACACTAACTGCACAGATTTAACACAGACAAGCAAACAAAACATTTCACCCAACAGGGAGTACAAAATAACTTTTCTCCTATAAATGTCTGCACTGTCAAAAAAAAAAAAAAAACAACAATCAGAATAAAACAACAGTACAAATTGAATTGTATATCCTTTTTTGTATAACATTTTAAACTATTCACCATGGTAGCTTTTAAAGTCAGGAAACGTACATACATTTTACCAAAGATAAAACATTCATTTTAAGTGTAAGGAAATGTATATGTATGTGTATATGTAATGAATATGCCGTGAGTTTGATCAGTGCCTTCTGGCTCAGCAATGAGGACACCAACTGAGATTTGGCAGAAGAAAACATCATAGTCAGGTTCCTGCAAACAAAAGAAATCTCAGTAAGAACCATTATATCCCTAACAGGAGGAAAAACATAACTTTCTGTTAATGTATCTCAAATACCACAAAATATAAAATGATAAGATCACAAAGGAAAGAATAAGTGTGGCAGAGAAGGAGGCAGTGTGCCAAGTGTGCACAGCTATGTGTGCCATAATTGGCATCAGACCTGTATGTGGAAGCCCAGCCCTTCACCACAGTTGGAGTCTGTGGCGTAGGTGGGGACTTCTGGATACAAATCATGCATAGCATGTTTAATAGCAGTACATAAAGTTTAATCTCTGTAAATAAAGGGTTTAACTCAGATTGATCTGGTCTATCATTTTCTATCACAAGAGTCCACAATCTACAGTGCCCTCCACTAATATTTATTATTTAAACTTTTGATCTTTTGTTAAAGAAAAATTCACAAAAAGACTCTGCTCTCATGGATAGCAAACAATTGCAAACAAAACAAGTTTATCCCCCCCAAAAATTGTTAAATATAGGTGTGCAACAATTATTGGCACCCTTTTAGTCAATACTTTGTGCTACCTGCATTTGCCAAGATAACGGCTCTGAGTCTTCTCCTATAATGTCTGATGAGGTTGGAGAATACATGGTAAGGGATCTGAGACCGTTCCTCCATACACAATCTCTCCAGATCCTTCACATTTCGAGGTCCACACTGGTGGACTCTCCTCTTCAGTTCACCCCACAGGTTTTCTATGGGGTTCAGGTCAGGGGACTGGGATGGCCATGGCAGGACCTCGATTTTGTGGTCAGTAAACCATTTTTGTGTTGATTTTGATGTATGTTTTGGATCATTGTCCTGCTGGAAGATCCAACCACGGCCCTTTTTAAGCTTTCTGGCAGAGGCAGTCAGGTTTTCATTTAATATCTGTTGATATTTGATAGAGTCCATGATGCCATGTATCCTAACAAAATGTCCAGGTCCTCTGGCAGAAAAACAGTCCCAAAACATTAAAGATCCACCACCATATTTAACCGTGGGCATGAGGTACTTTTCCATATGACTACCTCACTGTGTACTCCAAAACCAACTTTGGTGTTTATTGCCAACAAGCTCTATTTTGGTTTCATCTGACCATAGAACCCGATCCCATTTCAAGTTCCAGTAGTGTCTGACAAACTGAAGATGCTCGAGTTTGTTTTTGGATGAGAGTAGAGGCTTTTTTTCTTGAAACCCTTCTAAACAACTTGTGGTGATGTATAATTGCAATCAAAATTATTCAACCCCCATTGCAAATCAGGTTTATTGTCAAAATTTACAGACTTTCAGCTGTTTGCAATGAACAAATCAATCAAAAGCAATTGAAATAGTTCAACACAACGAATGTTTCAAGTGGTTTCCCCAAATTCAAATGAAAATGCAACTTATAATGATTTCTCCAGTCTCAAAATAATTCAAGCCCATAGAATACAATCCCTCACAACAGCACAAATATGCAAAACAGGTGTTGTCTCGAGGACACCTGATGCAACTTATCAAGGACTTCATTAGTGGCACCAAGTGTGCTTGAGCTGGAACAATAACTTTGAATAATCAATTTTTTTTACTGCAACTGTATAACGAACACTTCTAATCAGGTTAATTGTATATGTGGACTTACCTTAAAGAATTAGGTCTGGTTCATTCTAATTTCCAATATAAACAAAATTTATTATGAAAAACATGGGTGGTATAATATCCATTGACTTCACAGAACAGAAAATTGTTCATTTTGATAAAAAAAAACCCATTGCATTTATTATTGTCTATCTTGTATTGTCAATGTCAATCAGCTAAGGGGTTTTCCCCTAAAGAGAAGTAAATTTATGGGAATGGGCCTATTTTAAAACTTCAGTATGTCCATATCCACAAAGAAATTAGGCTAACTTTACATTTTTCAGAGCATGAAAGGCAATTATTAGACAGCACAGCATAACTATAGTTAGTCTAGCTAACTGCAAAATGCTACATTTCAGATCAGGTGGTGTGATATTAAAACTGTAAAAATATGCATAATAAAACATAAAATACAAACTCCTGGAAACTCACAACATTTATCAGACCTGGGAATCTTTCCATGGACCCGTGACCCTGTGTACCATGAGCAGTAAAGAAAATGGATGGATGTATAATGATACTAAAAGCTGCAAGCAGCATTTTTGGGGGCCAAGCACCTGAGCTACACATTCAAAGAGGCACTACAATTGTTGTCTAAGCAAATATTGGAAAAGCAGAGCCACAGTGGTAGTCAAAGGGGTTCAAGAATGATGTGTACTTTCACTGTGATGATGTGTATGTTTTTACCAGACAGTGGTGGAATTCTTTGACTGTAGGAGGAAAGGTCTAGATGAACAAATGTGAAGCAGTTGAAACTGCTGCTACTGCTGTGACCTGGGAGTTGCCTGTTGCTACTTTGACCTGTTTTCATGATTGCTACTGCTGAGGTACAAACTCACTTCCTGTTTGATGGCTTCACTGTCAGATTCATTGGCCCATTCTAGACAAACAATTTGGAGTATTCAAAATTCTTCTGATAATTTTGTGAGTCCAAAAAAAAAAAAAAAAAAAAAAACAGATTTGGACAAACTGGCAGAATTTCTAATTAGATATAAATTAATGTCATGGTGAGTTGAACTCGTTTTGAACAAGGGAATCCAGGAATGCCTGGCTTTTAAATTTTGTACACATGCTTCAAAAGCTATGAACATAAACACACTTCCAAATTAGGCCCAAATTTGACCCAATAGTGGTGCTAAAGCATTGGCAGCACTTGGCCCAAATTTGGTCAGAATATTCCTTAGACCATCCTCAATCTATGTGCCAAATTTCACAACTTTTTATCTGACACCCTTACCAGAAGAAGAAGCAGAATAATAATAAGAAAAGGTTGAATAACAATAGGATGCCTGTGCTTGGTCCCTTAATAATTATAATAATAATGACAACAGCAATAATAAAAATGTATTATTTATATAGCACTTTAATTTCAATAAGATATGATGTCACTGCTTCCACATTGTCCAGTTCCATCCCCAACACAAAGCTCTCTTCCATACCAGCTTGCTCAGTTTGTTGGCCCCACAAGTCCCATTGCCACCTCCCCAACATACCACAGCAAAGAAGATAACACTGGCCACCACAGACAGGTAAAAACATCCATAGCAGCCTAGTGCACACATTAAAGGACCTGAGCCTCCTCGGAAAGAAAATCCTGCTCTGTCCTTTCCTGTGTAAGAAGAGGCTCCCTCCTCAGCTCCTCCTGTATTCCCTTCTTGGCATCATCAGTGTGCCAGTGCCATGAAGGTTCTCTTCTTCCTGTTCAGCGGGGCTTTGATGACCCTGTTAATCCAAGGATTTTTGTTGGGAAAGCAGTGGACCTTCTTGATGGGGACAACACTCTCCTCACAGAATCTGAAGTAGTCTGAATGACACCCTCTGTGCCATCCCCATGATCTTCCTGAAACAGCTTCTAGTCAGTTGTCTTGTAACACTCCATCAGGGCCTCCTCTGCCTCCACAGACTACAGCTACACAGTCCTAGTGGTTACAAGCTGTCTCCTAACAATAGGCTTGTATGTAGGTGTGAGCTGTGTCAGACAGTGGTCTAATTTGCCAAGGGGGGAAGGGCGGTGGTGCTGGATGCCTCCTTAACATCGGCATACAGCAAGTCCAAGGTCTTATCCCTTCTAGTGTTGAAGGTTCCATACTGTGTAAAGTTCAACAGGGTCTTTGAGATTTTAACATGATTAAAATCTCCATTTATTATAAAGACTGCACTGGGATGCTGTGTCTGCAGATCTGCGATGATGGAATGAATGATGTCACGTTCCTCACCATCGCCCTGGCTCGAGTTCCTCGCCACCATATCCTTAATTCCACCAGAATCTCCTTCAGACATACCACTGGTCGATAAACATCTCAAAGTGTTCTACATAAAGATTAAAGGCTAAATAATGTATTAATGATCGAGCACATTAAAGAACCAATGTTCACTTCCTAAAGAATTAACTATCAAGTATTCCTCTGGAAAATTATTCCACAGTTTAGCGGTGATGCAAGAAAAACGTATTCCACTGACTGATTGAGCTGCAACTGATCCACAGGACTAACACTAAGCCTGCATCAGATGAATGAAGTGCTTAGGATGGGCTATAACACTTCAGGAGATCAGCAACATACTGTACACCAGAGCTAAACCATGTAGAAGTTTAAATATTATAAACAAGGATTTGTTATCAATGCAGAACCTAATAGTGTAGCTTGACACCAGTTTAATAAATATGATGAATATGAAAAGGATGTCAGATGATGCAGAGTAACTTCCTCCTTATTCTGACAGAAGCATTTCTACTCACTTTCTACTCTTATTTCTGAGTCACAGGCAGCTAGAAGTATCTCTGGATGGCCTTTCAATTACATCATGTGCACCAGTGAAATACATTGGTGTGATTATTAACTCCAGTCTCTCATTTGGTCGATAATAACACCTTGCTGATATTCCAGTAGGTGCAGAAACAAGCTCCAGTTAGTCCAGAATGCAGCAGAACCTGACAGTTTGACTATATTACACCCATTTCGTCCACAATTCATTGGCTTCTAGTAAAATGTTTAATTGATCGCAAATTATTTGACACAAAATATTACTAATGATCTATAAAGCACTGAATGCCTTGTCATCAGGATGGTCACACATTTCAAGTTCAAAATTAGGCTATTTACAGTAAAATATTATTAAATAAAAATCTTAAAATAATATAATTTGTGTGTTACACAGTATCGCATAAATTGTCAAATGTATGAGCCTCTTTGTGATTGAGGAGATAAAATAAACAAAGGAAATAAACAGATTATTCAGAGCCTTGTGTAAGTGATATTAAAGTGCTTCTACAGGCAAGCTAACCTGTGGAACTGGTCAATAACTGGAGACCTCTTCAGCCTTGTGAAAAGCCTATAAAAACCTACTTACTTGTCTAGTCAGTAGTGATGGGAAGTTCGAATCATTTTCCTGACTCGGATCTTTGAATCTCGTTCAGCAAAATGAACGAATCTTTCTTTCTTTTGTCACGTCACATTTGTCACGTCTGTTCCCCGGAAACAGAAACGATTAGTTCACATCTCGAGTCTTTGGGTTCGAGTCATTCGCGTCATCCCGTTTCCGGTACTGCATGGTGCATAGCCTATGCGTGTCACCGGAAGATCGAATGACTCGAACCCGAAGACTCGAGAGATGAACTAATATTTCTGTTTCCGGTACAGAACCTATGGGGATGTTGCAGCGCATGCTCGGTCAGAAATGAACGAATCACTCTCTGAGACAACACGTTGTTCCCGAGTCATATTAAAGATCCGTTCAAAATGAATGAATCGTTCATGAACGACATAACACTACTAGTCAGGCATTTTGTGGATGAGCTGATTTGGGACACGTCCCTCAGATTAAAGTTCAGCACTCAAAGAGGGTGGCCGTCACGTGACTGCTACTGGAGTCGGGGATCACATGATGAGATGAGCAGTAAATAAGCGAGTTTTTCCCCAGACAGTCCCATTAAACGCTATGTTGCGCTTTCTTCTGTGTACCTTGTTCGTTTGTGTGATCTCACCTGCGGACACACACCTGCGGTCTGCAGTATTTAACCAGCAGAGCGGAAAACTGCAGTTAAAGGAGGGAATTCAGACAGACTTTGTCGCATTCGCCAACTTCACAGATGACATTGTAAACACGGGGTAGGCCTGTGTGTCTCCTACATCTCCCGGTTGTGTTGTTTTCTTTTTTTATTAACATTAAATGATCTTTATCTTTCATTAACTCTAACTTTACACGAACACTTTTTATTAATCAGTGATTAGTGTGTGATTAAATAGACTGACTGGAGCTGTACATGTTAGTCCTGAGACTGCAGACTTCCTTTTCGAAAATCATTGAGCAGGTTCTCCACAGCCATTACACTCTGAAGTTACTCTTACACAGTTACTTACTATGGACATAAGAAGCGATTTCTATCGATGTAACGAAAATAACTGACATTGTGAAAAGTTTACAGATTCGTTCATTTGAGTTGTATTTCATTGTATTTGTTTGCTGTTAAAATAGGCATCATCATAATAAATCAGCTTTACAGAAATGTATTTCTATGTAATGCATTTAAATTTAATGAAACAACCAGAGGCGAGAGTGGCAGGAAAAACTCCATGAGATGACGACATGAGGAAGAAAGCTTGAGAGGAACCAAAAAAACCTCCTCCTCTTCTGGGTGACATTGGATAGTGAGATTACAAACATTTACTCTTCCACACCTGTATACTATGGAGTCAGATTGTGTGTACTGAGAGTCAGGGCTGTGCTTTAGAAAGGCAGGATCAAGATGTTGGCACATGAACTACAGCGTAACCTGTGGAGCTACAGCAGTCAATATTCAAAAGGATGTCAAATTAAATCTTGTAACAAACCACATGCATAGTGTATGATGTATGATTACACTTTCCAATAGGTTGACAATTATGCAAATTTATTATTGTAATTATTATTTGAAGTTTACTCCGGTGCAGACTACTCTCAGGCTGTTGGAGGACAAGCCTAAAAGGTGAACTTTAGAATCAGACCACTATATTGTTGGCTGGATTCCCAATGAAGGGTGATACTGTAGGCCTTAATGTAACATGACCACAAGCAACATATCGCAACATTGTAAGGTAGCTATCTCTGTCTAAAGTACGCAAATAGTATAATTAAAACTGGCAGTTATGGAGAATAAGAAATAACTTTCTCTGAGCCAGTGTCACTCACCACTGCTTCTTCAAATTCATGGGTACACGTGCAAGTTTGTGATTGTGTGCTTAATTTCTATTGGCCAATGGGTTTTTGGTTCAAAGACAGAACTGAATGTGAAAATAGATAACATAACAACCCCATGACTACCAGCAAGTTCACCTTTATGGATGCAGGCCTTACAGAAAAAATGGCTGACCAAAAAGGGCACCATCAAGGGAGAAAAGTAATGATTTATAATCACACTAGTGTCACCCAGAAGAGGATATGTTGTCTCTTGAATCTGATTTCTTTCTTGTCTCAGGGAGTTTTTTTCCTTGCCACTGTCGCCTAAATCTAGACCCTGATATCTGTAAAGCTGCTTTGTGATGATGTTAATTTTTAAAAGTCCACATCAGCTGTACAAATAAAAAGCTGTACAAATAAATATTAATCACTTTAATTAGGACTTCATTTTTTTCTGTCCTTCTCAGGTGGTCCTATCTGGAGGTTGTAACAAATGGCAAGTACAATGACACACTGCAAGCTTATGCTGCTGGAGTTGTGGAAGGTGCGGTCACCTCGCAGGTATTTAACACTAACCTTTTATCCTAAATCTGTTACATCACACATCTTATCTCATCCAGATGCTGATGGCCAAATGTGGATCATAACCAGTAGAAAGTAGTGACAAGAATTTTAACCTAGCTTCCATATCTGAAGAGTCATAATATATTTCATCAATTTGATTTGTATAACGCTTTTAACAATAGACATTGTCAAAAAGCAGCTTTAGTGAAACCCGGGTCTAAATTTGGATTCCTAATGAGCAAGCTAGAGGTGACAGTTGCATGGAAAAAAAAACCTTGAGTCTGATTGTCTTTGTCCCAAATATTAATTGGAAGGCTGTTCCATAGCTGAGGGCTTAATAGGAAAAAACTTTACCCATGGCTGTAGTGTTCATTGTTTAAGGTACTGATAAAGAACAGCTTAGTGATGTTTCTAAGACGAAAGAAGGCTATCCTAGTCGTATTGTCTACATGAGCATCAAATGAGAGACTGAAGTCAATAATCACACCAAGTTCTTTCACTGCTGCATGTGGTGTAACGAAGACCATCCAGGGTTACTATGTAATCACAAAGCTTACCTCTAGCTGCCTCTGGCAGTAGTAGAAGTACTTCTGTCTTGTTGGAATTAATTAGGAGGAAATTACTCAGCATTCAGTGTCTAAACAGTCCTCAACTTTATTCAGTTGGTGTCTGTCATCTGGTTTGGTTGGAACATAAAGTGGAGGGTTGAATGTTGGTATTGACATCACCACATTATTCACCCTGAAATATAGTGGCACTTGAAAGCTTGTGAACCCTTTAGAATTTTCTATATATCTGCATAAATATTACCTAAAACATAGTCAGATTTTCACACAATTCCTAAAAGTAGATAAAGAGAACCAAGTTAAACAAATGAGATACAAAGATTATACTTGGTCACTTTTTTATTGAAGAAACTGATCTAATATTACATATCTGTGAGTGGCAAAAGTATGTGAACCTTTGCTTTCAGTATCTGGTGTGACTCCTTGTGCAGCAATAACTGCAACTAAAAGTTTCCGATAACTGTTGATCAGTTCTGCACATTGGCTTGGAGGAATTTTAGCCCGTTCCTCAGTACAGAACAGCTTCAACTCTGGGATGTTGGTCGGTTTCCTCACATGCACTGCTTGCTTCAGGTCCTTCCACAACATTTCTATTAGATTAAGATCAGGACTTTGACTTGGCCATTCCAAAACATTAACTTTATTCTTCTTTAACCGTTCTTTGGTAGAATGACTTGTGTGCTTAGGGTCATTGTCTTGCTGCATGACCCATTTTTTTTCTTGAGATTCAGTTCATGGACAGATGTCCTGACTTTTTTTCTTTTTAGAATTCGCTGGTATAATTCAGAATTCATTATTCCATCGTCCTGGCCCAGATGCAGCAAAACAGGCCCAAACCTGTGCTAGAATGCAGTGTTTTTCTTTTCTCCAAATATAACCCTTCTCATTTAAACCCAAAAATTTATTTTAGACTCATCAATACACAAACTATTGTTCCAGTAGCCTTCTGGCTTGTCCACATGTTCTAAAGATCAAACTGCAGATGGATAGCAATGTTCTTTTTGGAGAGCAGTGGCTTTTTCCTTGCAACCCTACCATGCACACCATTGTTTTTAAGTGTTCTCCTGATGGTGGATTCATGACCATTAAGATTAGCCAATGTGAGAGCGGCCTTTAATTACTTAGAAGTTACCCTGGCTCCTTTGTGACTATTGCACGTTTTGCTCTTGGAGTGATCTTTGCTGGTTGACCACTCCTGGGGAGGGGAACAATGGTCTTAGTTTCTCCATTTGTACACAATCTATCTGACTGTGGATTGGTAGAGTCCAAACTCTTTAGAAATGGTTTTATAACCTTTTCCAGCCTGATGAGTAACAACAACTCTTTTTCTGAGGTCCTCAGAAAGCTCCTTGCCATGATACACTTCCACAAACGTTGTGAAAATTAGACTTTGATAGCTCCTTGTTCTTTAAATAAAACAGGGTGCTCACTCACACCTGATCATCATCCCATTGATTGAAAATACTTGACTCTAATTTCACCTTCAAATTAACTGCTAATCCTAGAGGTTCACATATGTTTGCCACTCACAGATATGTAATATTGGATTATTTTCCTCAATAAATAACTGACCAAGTATTTTTCTCATTTGTTAGTAGTAGTTTAGTAGTCTTATCTCATTTGTTTAATTGGGTTCTCTTTGTCTGCTTTTAGGATTTGTGTGAAAACTTTGATGTTTGAGGTAATATCTATGTAGATGTATAGAAAATTCTTAAAGGGTTCACAAACTTTCAAGCACCACTGTATGTGTTAAAATGATTTCAAACATGCCACAGAAATATACTGCTTAGGCATAGATACAAATGATTGTATTGAATTCTCTTGGGATCTCTGACCTATATTCATGACCGAGGGTGCTGGGGTGCCACCCCCTTCAAGATATCCAGAGAAGAAGGCTATGTAAACATAAGTTCAATATATATTGCAAAATAATTATGTAATAAAATTTTGCCATACTATTTGCCTTGTAGTCGTTAGCATTTATTTAAAAAATCCAAAAATCTAAATTGTATTTCGATCATATCTGTGTGCAGGACGCTGGCCAAATTAGTGTGTATGTAGGTCCTTAAACTTTTGAAAAGCAGGTGACTTTGGGATGCTCTCTAAATAGCTTGCTTCAGATTTTCCTTGGGGCGCAGCTCATTGTGCCCCAGACACTCCCACTTTTGTTGTTAGTGATTCAATATTGTTTTTATATATTTTTGACCTCATGTGATTGGGCCGTTCTCAACGACTCTCTTTCCTACTCAGCAGCTTGTCAGTTGACCGGCACTGCAAGAGATTGTTAATAAAGTAAAAGTAAGCATGACATTTCTTCCAGATGAATGAAAATTTTGTTTTATCTTTACAAAAAATTACCTTTTACAAGGTGAAAAAAGGGATAAAGGAGCTTGGCCCAGATCAACCCAACTTACAAATTCAGCAGCAGTCAAGTCACGAGCTTACACCCGGGGGTTTCCGGCAATTGTTGTGGCAAACTCAGTTGGCTAGCTGGATGCGATATACAACCCCAATTCCTAAAAAGTTGGGACAATGTGTAAATAAACACAGAATGCAATGATTTGCAAATGGCCATTGTTTAGGCAATATTACAGTTGAGTGATTACCTTGATTACTTTATTACTGATAATAAACCCACATTAAACTCAAGTTCACTGATTTCATGCTTTAGCAGTTGAATTTTCCATTTATAGCTAAGCAGTGGTGATACATTATATCACCTGTTAGATGGCTATTTAACAATTATATTCAGTCCCGCATAACTAACTGTGGTGTTTTCAGTTTGTTTGCACCCTCCCCAAAATTTTTAACACCAGCCGCCACTGTTGGTGACTGCATAGTTCTGAAAAGTTCAGCACCAATTTTCTGCCACATTCTAACAATCCAATACACTCGTACTGAACATCTTTTCAACCCATGTTTGACTTTATTGTATACAACTATAGAACAATGATAATGATTTATCGTCCCTCTCTTCAGTGTCAGCCAGAAGAGGACGGACCCCCTCCACTCTAGTGCACATGTGGAATCACATCACACAGTATAACTAAAATACTGGTTACAAATCTATACATGTCAGAACCACATGCCCTTCAGAAATTGGTCTGGTGTTGGTAGTTGTGTAAAATAAGTTTGTATTGATTTTGCAGTGACCCTTACATCTTAGGGGACAAGTTTACACAAATTACTTTGTTTGAAAATGATTTAACCAAGAAATAATCCAATTTGTAATAATTGGCCAGTTGGTTTTACAGTACTCCACACAGAAAAAAAATCACCAGAACAACTTGTGAAGGCAAAATGTTGTACTTGAAACATCATTTAAAGTGGAATAAGAAGCCAGCTTTTGCCTTGAGCAAAACCGAGGTGACGCTGGCAAGAAAAACATTCCCTGAGACCTGAGAGGAGCAAAACTCAAAATGAAATCAATCCACTTCTAACTCTGTGCATGACTGAGGAGGTGGCATGAAGGTCTGAACAAATGATCTTCAAATTTTAATTTAATTACAACTAGTGATGCACTGAAAGGAAAATTCTGGGCAGAGGGCCTCTATTCTGTTATTGTTGTTGTTTTTGTTTTGTTGTATTATGCATATTGAACGGGACATCATGTTTTCAGGCGGTGTATCAAACCTGTCGTGGAAAAATGCTTCAGCATCGTACCCCCTCAGATGGCAAATTTTAATGTCTTTATCAGAAACTTTGAAGTATTTCCAAACCGCTGACATGATCGCCCTTTGCCGGGTAGCGCCGTGATAACTGTCGGCTAGATCGAGAGTGAAATCTTCGCATTGAGGCCCGACTTGGGGCGACGTATTTTTGGCCTTTTTTTTTCTCTTTCAAATGTCATTTTTGGCTAAAACCTTTCGGTGGCCGAAATTTCAATGCACAGACAGGACTTTATTTGGAAATGCATCATTGTAGTTCATTGGTGTTTTTACAGAAAGTATTTCATGTAAATAGATTTTATAACAAACATAATACAATGCTATTAAAGTTGTATTATTGATGTATGTTATTTTGTTAATCAGAAAGAATTGAGCGATGTTTTCGTGGAACAGATGAGAGCTGGTTCATGCACCTGTACAGAAACATGTTTGAGTAGCTGTGTGGTGAGGGGGTTTATGGTTAAGCGTAGCATGCAGAGGTGCACAGACAGGTCAAAGTGCACACCTCCAAAATCTTAACAGTGCATTGTATACAGTATTGCAGACAGGAAAACATACTACCACCTATTTATGATGTTATCATTAGGCCTTAAGCAATAGATAAGGGAAGACCAACAACTGTGGCCAGATTTTTGGAAAGTCCAAAAGGCTCGGCTCTTGCTAGTGAGCCGAGCGAATTAATCTGATGCACTATCTCTATAGTGAATCAGATTAATTTGCTCGGCTCACTAGCAAGAGCCGAGTATTTTGGACTTTCTAAAAATCTGAGAAGCAGTAAGTGACTCATTCACCATTGAGGAAATGGAGAGAGAGCAAGTGTCTCAGGTGGAAAGGTGATGCACAGTAAAAGGTTATTCATCTTACAGGTTAGGCCTTGGATCTGTATTTATAGGTATGTATTTATAGATCTGCATTTATCAGGATGAAAATCAGGTTAAAAAGCAGTTTGACTTTTCACTTTTGTATGTCTTTACCAAGATTCTATTCTCCCACAGCTTTTTCACGCTCTCATGCTCTCTTTCACTCTTTCTCTCTCTGTGTTTGTGTGTGTGAATTAACTTTAGCTCATCTATAAGCATTGGATGAACACACTGATGGGATATTGTGATCCAAATGACCCTGGCTACTGTCAACATCTGAAAGAATACATTATCACTAACCTGCAGTGGGTGGAAGAGCAAATTGAGAAAGTTACAGAGTCACCGTACTGGCATCAGGTACACTGGGTTACTTTCCAGTTGTAGTTGTGATTAGTCATAGGCCTGTGTCATGGAGTGCAAGTTATTTTCAATGTTACTGCTTGCTAAACTGACAGACCCAAACTGTGAAATTCTGCCTGCTTGGAGAAAATAGAGCCAATATATATTGGAGCTGGAAAAATACATAAAATTCCACTGATTAAATATTATCCTTCATTGTTTTCAGTAAGAGGATAACAAATTTTTCCTAGTAAATGATCACACATTGGACATGTGAATTAATAGATGCAGATTAAATAAGAGCAAGTGGTTCAGTAGGCAGCCAATCTAACCAGTGCTGATTGTTTACTAAGAGCAATGTAAGCTCAGACTCCTCTATTTACACCTAAATTAGATCATCAACATGAATTTAATTAATAGCTAGGAAGAAAGCATGTTCCTAATTACCATATACTGATGTCCACTAATCTTGATGTACAACTGGAGTCAAATCCTATATAACCTCTGTTCTCCTTCAGGTCCATTTGTCTCTGCTGCAGCTGAAAGGTTTGGAGGATGGTTATATTGGACAGTGCACATTTCCAGAGTCAAGTGTCTACTTTAACCCCTTAGGATTTCTGTGAGTGGGTTGTAAGCTTTCTGTGTCTTCTCTGGGTAAATCACTGACACCCCAATCTCAGTACCCTTACAGCGGGGCTATATATGTTCAGTAACAAGTGGAAAATGGGAAATTCATGGGGAAGTGTGGACATAACCACAATGTGTTGCCAATAAAACATCACTAGGCTAACACATATTGTGGCTGCTAAAGTAAACAAGTATTTTTCAGTCTAATTAAGCGGAGTCTGACTTCACTGCTAAGCCTTAGACAAGTTATGTAAGTTAACACTTGCTTTGTTTTATGTGGTGCACTAATAAGCCAGGCATTTTTAATTTCCATAATAATGCAATCTAAAACATCACATCACAGTGTTTATCTGTTGTACTCTACTTTAGTGTTTGTCAGATTAGTGTTGCTGTAGCTTAGTGCTGTATTGTTTCCCAAACTGAAACTTTTGTTGCAGTCCCAGTAATTACAGCTAATTCTGACGTTATATATGTTTATCAATTGGGTAATGTTTGTTTTAGTCTAGTTTCGATTGACATACTGTAGTCTTGAACATTGAAAATTAAAATTTTACAAAATAGTTTCTTGTTAAGATTTCAAACAGGAAATACATCAATTTCCCATGTTTCAGTTCTGTCTAAAATGGTACACCAAAAAGCTTTACAATTGCATAATCATCATTAGTAGTCTCCTTTAGTGGTCTCCATTAATGATTACGCATTATGCATCCATTTTAACCTTTCTTCTTATTGGTGTACACTGGCTTAATTAAACACCTTCCTGTGCAGATCTTTCAGAGCTGAAGCCTTATCTTGTTAGCCTGTTTATTCCAGCTGTTATAATGCAAATATTCACTAGCAGTCTCACTGCATCTCATTGAATTTTGATATTATTGTCAATCTAATAGTGTTTGATAAGTACAGATTCTATCTCAAGATGTTGAAAGCTCCGCGGACCCCTAGTGGTCAGTGGTGTAATTTCAGGGGGTCTGTAGGAAAGTGTTTAAAATGTTTAAATATTATATTTTTTTGTTAAATGTATCAAAACATATTCAAATGAGATGTTTTAAAATTAATCAGTCTGGTTATTCGCGTGCATTCACAAATATCACGTGAGCTGAGCTGATGAATTTTAAATGTCCAATGTTAATATTATTTTATATATATATATATATATATATATATATATATTAGATAGATAGATAAAAAATAAAAAATGACTGTTTAAATATATATAGCCTATAATTGTTGTGGAGTGAGGGGTGTCCTTGTGGATTGTTCAAAATATGCTAGGGGTCCAGAGCGCACAAAATGTTGAGAACCACTGGTCTAGTGTATGAATTTTAGAAGGGTAATATCATTTCAAATGGAACACATTAGTTTTTTACTAACCGGAAGTGTAATCCCGCTTCGTAGTCAGTGGTGCATGACGTCAGAGTCACCGACAATGACTTTCTTCAGTTTACTGTTTGCCAACGTTACCTTTTATTCCCAACATGACCTCAGTCACCATCACACTGAAGCGTACTCGTCAGGTGACTGAGGGAGAAAGTGTGTGACCCAAGTTCTTTAAGGCTTTGGAGCATTTTATATACAACACCCTGAAGAAGATCAGACTTTATAAAGCGGAGTTTGTGTAACACTGAAGCACGACGGCGATGCACGAGCACAAACTTGTGTTTATATCCAAAATGCTCCACTGTGTGTAAGGGGCAGGGGAAACTGGTGCGAGTTGCTTAAAAGGTTTAGTTTAATTTAAGTTTGTCATTATATGCTGTATTTGCGCACTTGCAGTGTAAATTTTGTCATTTATTATAACGGAAGTGATTTATTAGTAACGAGACCGCAGTGCTCCCACTGCGAGTAAGGAGCAAAAATAAGATCTGAAATGTCTAATAAAAACACTATGATCAAAAGTAAAACAATATGCCTAAAAGCAGTGAGTTACAAAAACCATAACGTGCAATGAAAAGGAGTTTTTATTATTAATTTAGGGCTGTAGTTTAATTCTGTGCTTTTTTCCATCCATAAAAAGAGATGTGTGTGTGTGTGTGTGTGTGTGTGTGTGTGTATATATGTATATGTATATGTACATATACATATACATGTATATGTACATATATACATGTGTGTGTATATATATATATATGTATGTATATGTGTGTGTGTGTGTGTGTGTATGTATGTGTATATATATATATATATATATATATATATATATATATATATATATATATATATATATATATATATATATATAATATATATATTAGAGAGAGAGAGAGAGAGAGAGAGATAATCTCTTTATGGATGCAAAAAAGCACAGAATTAAATAACAGATTACAGTCCTAAATGAATAATATATATTGTGGTGTGTGTGTCTGTGTGTATTAGGTTCTTTTCAGTCTTATATAATTGGACAAACAGTTGTGTAAAGTTTTAGTCTTAAGTTTATATTTGTAACACTCAGTTTGTGGATATTATTTTAAATAAACGAAAAAATGGGACTGAAAGTTTCCCTCCTCCTTGCAGCCCTAGTGCAGCATTTTCTCTGAAGAAAGTCTTGCAGTCTGTGAAGTGCAATAACCGACAGTATCATGTGGTTAAATGTATAAATTGTATTGGTCCAATGTTTTTGTTCAGAGAGACCATTTCACTCATTTATTTTCAATTCATGGCCCAGACTTTTCCAGATGGGTGGAGACTTGGAGGATTTGGAGGCTGCACTGAACAAATCCAGTCAGTCACGTACAGTGGGATCTGGCTCCTGCTCTGCTTTAATCAAACTCTTGCCGGGTAACAAAGAGCTTCTTGTTTCACATGACACATGGAACAACTACCAGGCAATGCTTAGGATCATGAAGAAATATGTTTTCTCATTCCGTACATCTTTTAAAGGTGATTCCATGTCTCTTACCAAGCTAAACATTCCGTTATTGACAGCTCGACTGAGTTTAAACACTTCTTTCACCACTGTTTCTGCAGACCAGACATTGATTCCTGGTAATACTCAGGCTTTTTCCTCTTACCCTGGCTCCATCTTCTCAGGAGATGATTTCTACATTCTCAGCAGTGGCCTGGTAAGATGCTTCTTGTATTTGCATGAAATTAATGATGCAGATAAGGAAATGCAGTTTGGTTGGCAGGTCTCACATAAAATTATATATTTTTATATGTAAACAGATCACTTTAGGAAATATTAATCCTTCTTCCTGTTGAGGAAGAGAAGCGCTCAGTGTTTATTGTGCTTTAGGCTGTTGAGGATGAAAACAATATTTTGGTAATACTGTACTTTATTGAGAATAAGAATTTTTTTTTTTTACATAATGATACTGCTTTCTACTGTGGGTGAGTGAGAATTATTGTGTCTGAGGTTGTACTCCATTGGGGATTAAAATTGCTCATAGTCATAATATTGTTTATATAATAATTCTTTATGGCATGGATTCCAAAAGATGTTGGAAACATTCCTTTGAGATTCTAGTCCCTGTTGACCTGGTTGTGACCTGCAATTCCTGCAGAATTTTTTGTTTGCACTTTCATGCTGCAAATTTTCTGCGAATCACCACATCCCAAAGGTGTTCTATTGGAATGATATCCATTGACTGGGAAGGCCACTGAAGAGCACTGAACTCATTGTCCTGTTCATGAAACCAGTTTGATGGTGTTTTCAGACATGTAGATCTGTGCTTTATTCTGAAATTGGTACTTAAATTGTTGATGTTGCATTTTCTCCTTGGCTCGGCTTGCTTTCACAAGGCAAAGTTATTTTGGTGCAGATTCAAGCACGATTGCCGTGTTCATATATGTCTAAACGAACCGAAGCAAGGAAGAAAACGCACCAGGTTCAGAAAAAAATGCTCCAACTGAGCCAGGTGTGAAAATGCCATAAGACAACTTTTGCTTTGTGACATGGAGCATTATTATGCTGGAAGTAGCCATTAGAGGATGGTAAGTTGTGGCCATGAATGGATGCACATGGTCACTAATAATAATTAAATAGGCTGTGGCATTCAATCCATGATTGATTTGGTAGTAACAGGCCCAAAGTGTGCCATTCTATTACACCACCTCCACCAACCTGGACTGTTGACACAAGGCGGGTTGGGTCCATTCAATTGATTAACCAATTCAACACTAAAATAGATTTGGCTTTTCATCTCGTACTCCTTTTTTCTGTTTTCTCTTTTTATTTTTTGCATAGTCAACAAGAAATTGGATTTAACTTCATCTCTCCAGTACTGTTCCCGAGGCTTATGGAATTGTCACTATTACACATTAAAGCTGTTCTTGCGGCTTGTTGAGCCCCAACACCTTAATTTGTTGTGTTTTCTGTAATTGGTCAACATCAATACTTAATTAAAGTTCTGATAGTTATCAGTTATTATTTTTGGCAAACTCTGGGCAATTCAGGTATACAGTATCTCACAAAAGTGAGTAAACCCCTCACATTTTTGTAAATATTTGATTATATCTTTTAATGTGACAACACTGAAGAAATGACACATTGCTACAATGTAAAGTAGTGACTGTACAGCTTGTGTAACAGTGTAAATTTGCTGTCTCCTCAAAATAACTCAACACACAGCCATTAATGTCTAAACCGCTGGCAACAAAAGTGAGTACACCCCTAAGTGAAAATGTCCAAATTGGACCCAAAGTGTCAACATTTTGTGTGGCCACCATTATTTTCCAGCACTGCCTTAACCCTCTTGGGCATGGAGTTCACTAGAGCTTCACAGGTTTCCACTGGAGTCCTCTTCCATTCCTCCATGACGACATCAAGGAGCTGGTGGATGTTAGAGACCTTGTGCTCTTCCACCTTCCGTTTGAGGATGCCCCACAGATACTCAGTAGGGTTTAGTCCATCACCTTCATCCTCAGCTTCTTTAGCAGGGCAGTGGTCATCTTGGAGGTGTGTTTGGGGTCGTTATCATGCTGGAATACTGCCCTGCGGCCCAGTCTCCTTCAGAATGTCACAGTACATGTTGGCATTCATGGTTCCCTCAATGAACTGTAGCTCCCCAGTGCCGGCAGCACTCATGCAGCCCCAGACCATGACACTCCCACCACCATGCTTGACTGTAGGCAAGACACACTTGTCTTTGTACTCCTCACCTGGTTGCTGCCACACATGCTTGACACCATCTGAACCAAATAAGTTTGTCTTGGTCTCATCAGACCACAGGACATGGTTCCAGTAATCCATGTCCTTAGTCTGCTTGTCTTCAGCAAACTGTTGGGCTTTCTTGTGCATCATCTTTAGAAGAGGCTTCCTTCTGGGACGACAGCCATGCAGACCAATTTGATGCAGTGTGTGGTGTATGGTCTGAGCACTGACAGGCTGACCCCCCACCCCTTCAACCGCTGCAGCAATGCTGGCAGCACTCATACGTCTATTTCCCAAAGACAACCTCTGGATATGACGCTGAGCACGTGCACTCAACTTCTTTGGTCGACCATGGCAAGGCCTGTTCTGAGTGGAACCTGTCCTGTTAAACCGCTGTATGGTCTTGGCCACCGTGCTGCAGCTCAGTGTCAGGATCTTGGCAATCTTCTTATAGCCTAGGCCATCTTTATGTAGCGCAACAATTCTTTTTTTCAGATCCTCAGAGTTCTTTGCCATGAGGTGCCATGTTGAACTTCCAGTGACCAGTATGAGGGAGTGTGAGAGCGATGACACCAAATTTAACACACCTGCTCCCCATTCACACCTGAGACCTTGTAACACTAACAAGTCACATGACACCGAGGAGGGAAAATGGCTATTTGGGCCCAATTTGGACATTTTCACTTAGGGGTGTATTCACTTTTGTTGCCAGTGGTTTAGACATTAATGGCTGTGTGTTGAGTTATTTTGAGGGGACAGCAAATTTACACTGTTACACAAGCTGTACACTCACTACTTTACATTGTAGCAAAGTGTCATTTCTTCAGTGTTGTCACATGAAAAGATATAATCAAATATTTACAAGAATGTGAGGGGTGTACTCACTTTTGTGAGATACTGAAGATGGGTTATACAAAGTAGTTAGTGTACAAAAGAAAGTGAAGACTATTTCTTGGAAATGTCAATATTGTCTTTCATTTCAGGTGACCATGGAAACCACAATTGGTAACAGTAACCCTGACTTGTGGAAGTTTGTGAAGCCTCAAGGCTCCGTTATGGAGTGGCTGAGAAACATTGTGGCAAACAGACTTGCTCGATCTGGGAAAGAGTGGGCAGACATTTTCAGTCAGTACAACAGTGGCACGTAAGTAGTGCACGAACATACACACTTTCTCCATCAAGAATGAATCGCCACATGATTCTGGTTCTTTTGCTAAAGAAATGTTGCATGCGTAATGGCTAAGAAAAGCCTTGAAGATGCACATTTTGCTATCCTTTTTTCCCTTTTTGCTCTAGGTACAACAATCAGTGGATGATCGTTGACTATAAGAGTTTTATTCCAGGCAGACTCAGTCTGAGCAAAGGGTTGTTAACCGTGCTTGAGCAAATACCGTAAGTGAATGTTAATTTGGATTCATAATTTGTCCACTCATGGTACTACTAGATAGTAATAATCACCTGTTATGACCAATGCAGACAAATGAGCTACCTGTATGCTTTCTTACCCAAACCCAAAAAAAAGACATTTTAAAGAAGTCCACTAAATGAAAATTTGGTTTTTAACGATCATGGTTTTCCTTAATTCCTTAATCTGAACAAAAACTATTTTTATATTTGTTTTTCATTTCATTCATGAAGTACCAAATGATTAGGTCAAGGCTGGTATGTATAAATATGCTCAGAGAAAAAAAGTGGTCTTAACTGCCATAAATTCTATGAAATCACGAACTTTATGCCACAGAATAAAAGCAATGTGTAAAATGTTTAGCCCTTAGAGTACTCCTAAAAGGGTGAGTGTTTAGGAGTGTTTCAGAAGATGACTGTTTAGAGTGGCAGCACTGAGACTAAAATATGCATGTGCCCATGTTTATCTGTGCTTGGTACTGCATTTGGTTCATAAATATGTTTCTGAATGTCTGAACATATATGAAATGTGAATATGAACACACATTTTTAGTTCTTAAGGGATTAACTGGAAGAGCTTAAACAATTACCCATTATTTACTCACACTAGAGGTGTGTGCAGGTCAGGACAGATTTCATTTATTTTTTTGTTCCAATCTCACCCGCGTCCATAAATTTGGAAGACAGATTCTCAGTCAGATTATGGTCTGGGCTTTGGCTGGGCCATTCTACCACATTCGAGTTCTTGGATTTGAACCAATTCAGTGTAGCTTTGATTCCAACAAGAAATAATTTGGGGGGTTTCACAGATATGGTGATAAATACTTGGGCAACTGTGTGCACGCTTAACTTGAATTGCACTCTTGTTGTACCCTTCCACAAGCCTCTCACAATACTTTGCTGAAATTTTTGCTCATTCCTCCTGACAGAACTGGTGTAACTCAATCAGGTGTGTGGGCCTCCTTGCTTACAACCCCTGGCAAAAATTATGGAATCACCACACTAATTAGGGTCTGTATTTGCCTCCAGGGGCTTGTGTTTTAACAGAGCGTATTTGGATGTCATTATTCAAACAGGCTGAATGTTGAAAGTGGCCTGCACAGAAGGTGCAAAGCCCTATTGGTTTTTGGTGTTTATTATTATTATTGTTGTTATTATTATTTTATTTAGCGATTTCACTCATTTTTGAGGCATTTGTGATGCTTCAAAATGAATTAAATTCGGCATATGCATCATACTGGCGAAAAATTAAAATATTATGTAATAAATAGGCTTGACCGTGGTTTAGCAGCTCTGTAGCAGCCCCGAATGGCAGAATGGAATTTGATGAATTTTCTCAGAGGAGCACAAGCTTTTGTATGGTCATTGCACTCATCATGTATGACAAGGTTCACTTGGTTGTATCTGACTCCGCCCAACAGGAAGTCGGCCATGCTGGCTGGAATGTAGGGTTTTCAAACCTTCCCACTGTGTTTTGAGAGGCTTACAATGGCTGAAAACGCATGAAACTTTACAGTTCTATTTCTGATGGGACAACCTTTCACTTGATATTGCAGTTTAGCATAAGTGTGCCTCCTGAGCTCCATAGCTCCACCTAGGTTTTGAATGCAAATTTGACACCCTTGTAGTTGAATTGTATACTTCTTTTGGTCATTTCTTTTAGGTTTTGGCCAGTTGACTCCATAGTGCCCCCTAACACTTCTGAATGAGTTTATTGTTGATGTTTGGTTTGATCGGCCTCAACTTGTGCATGGCTACTAATGGGTTACTCCTGATTGCAGTAATGTGACAATTGAGTTATCGTTATAGTACCACCTAGACTGAAACTGTTATATTGCACTTTAAAAATAGTTTATATTGGTTTACCATATGGATTCATGTTGCTTTACTACAGGGTTTGTCTGATTTGCTTGAAAAATAGTCACATAAACCTAGAAAAGTAAGGTGGAAGATTAATTTGAATAGGGTTCATTGATGTGTGATTAAGGTGTTGTTGTCATTGCCATAAATGATGACATGCTAAATAGGAAGTGTGAATAATGCTGTGCTGTTTGAATGATGGGCTTCAAATTCAAGTAGTTACTTGATAGCAAGTCCTGATTACATCCATTTGACTTTTGTGCTTTTAGTTTTAGCACCACCTACAGTATATGGAAAAATAGGTGCACTGCACTTTGATATACTAGTATGAGGTTTGTTTGATTTTTAACTGAAATTTGCCTACATCAATGTGTAGACACAATTTGTGCGATGTGTATCAAATTTTCCTGCATGGATGCTCAATATGGTGTTAATTTTGCAAGGTTCAATTGGCTTCAAACAGAAATTGCATGGCATACACATGAAGCCAAATAGAGTTGAAAAGGGAGGTAACATGTAGATGCTTAAAGGGAAAGGGCACAAAGATATAGTTTGTAAAACCACTTGTGGCGAGAGAGCCTATATTTGTAAAGGTGTGTTTGACGGTAGTAGGCACATTTTATATTGTGTTACAGGATGTAATGGCAAACTGGAACTGTGCAAAACTTACATTAACTTGTTTACTGAGTAGAAATTGTTGCTCATTTGGATAGCATAGAATATAATGGTGGTGTTTCTATTTTAAAAGGAGTGTAATGCATGCGAACATTGGTCTTTAGCAGATTTGTTGGACATTTAGTTAACAAAAATAGAGAGAATAGTGAATATGTAATTCAAGAGAGAGTTTATTTGTAAATCAAGGCTGTTATGGTGGATTCCTTAGGCAATGGCAGACACAAAGCTTTCCTTGGATCTTTGTGTTTGCTGTCAGGATGATGTGCTATGAGGATTTTGTGCTTTTAGTTATAGTACAACCTATATGAAAAAATAGGTGCACTGCACTTTGTAGTAACTTGTAGTTACAAAAGTCACTCCTGGTCACACACATTCAATTTACTGGAGTATAGTTAAAAAATTATTGACATTTTATTTAATGTGATATTAATTCACCAAACCTTGTTTCGTCAGTCTCATGTGGAACGTAAGTTCACTTACAAAAATGTATCTCAAGTATTCCATTAAGTTGGCCCTAAGAGTCAACAGATGCACAACTTTTACTGTCATGCACACCAATAAAAACTCGTGTGTATTCAAGTGTGTTCAGCTTGTTTGTTCGGATGTATCAGATCAAAATAATTCACATCAGAACAAGTTACTGGCAAAACTCTGATCCCATTAATACATTTCTGTAATGCGGTCTTGCCTGCCAAAATACGTCATACCCCTAGCTTTACTAATATAATAACTCTATGAGCAAAAACCTCAGTGTTAATTCTACAATAGCCATTTAAGTCAAAAGCTCACCGTGAAACTAAGGCACCAGTTTCTTCTTCACCGGGGCCTGTCGTCAATCTTCACCATTACAATTTGCCCCCACACCATTCATATCATTTCTCCACCTCTGCCCCGTTGTGTGGTTTAACCCGATTCAACTTGCACACCAGCGCGTGGGTTCTTGTCCAGTGCTGTGACAGGGGGACCGCTCGTTGTTGTTGTTGTTGTTGTTATTATTATTATTATTATTATTATTATTATTATTATTATGATTTGCTTTCTATTGACGTGGTCTACAGAAATAATCTGTGCTTAACCAAATTACACTGTTACAGTCCTACTTTATGCTTAAGATTTACTTAAGGAGGATTAACTCCTACTCCTTGCCAAGTGTTGCTCTGAGAACTCTCTCAACACATTTTACTCCCAGCTTTTAGTTGCATTTTTTGGACTAAAGTAGATAAAGATTATTTACATGAGTAATTCTCAGAAGCATTTTATTCATACTGGCATTGGAGTTGAACAAAATTTCATAACAGTATTTCCTTCATACTTGATCTTTCTTTTCCAGAGGGATGATCCAAACTGCAGATAAAACTGAAGAACTGTATAACACCAGCTACTGGGCCAGCTACAATATTCCGTAAGCACTAGAGCTCAACATACAGTATATTTCTGTATTCCTAGGTATTCATTTTCATTCATTCATTTTATTTTCATTCTACGTTGCCTGGTTAGAGTAGCTGTCAGTAGCACCAGTGGGGTTTAAAAAGTTAATCAGAGTCCTTCTTTCCTCACTAAACAATACCCACAGCAGAGGTCAATACTTCCCTGACTTGCTCAGCAGAGCTTGTGCAATACCCAGTCTCCCCCTCCTGAGTTGCCAAACAGTTTCCCATAACATCTTCAGGCTACCCAAAACCGCTTTTCCATGGCCTCTCTAAACTCCTCCCATCTCTGTGCTTTTGTTTCTGCATTTGATTTTGCGATCACTACCAACCGTCAAAAGCAGTTGGTAGTGAGTTGGATGGCAGGTAGTGAGCCCACAAGATGATTCCATGAGCTAGGCCATATTACTTGAGGGAACAAAACCCCCAGGGGTGGGTCCCGATAACCCTAATCCAGGGTGGCTGCGTTCAGTGTTTTTGTACCTTTCATGGAGGTCTTTAAA
Source organism: Ictalurus furcatus (assembly GCF_023375685.1). NCBI lineage: Eukaryota > Metazoa > Chordata > Actinopteri > Siluriformes > Ictaluridae > Ictalurus > Ictalurus furcatus. Next base: position 5,747,458 of record NC_071260.1, on the reverse strand, counting down.
ATCACATTTTGCCTGACCTCTAACCTTACATCTGTTTGCCAATGTGGCCGTACTGGGAGCTAAGACATGGGCATGGAGCGGGGGCTCTGTAACACCCCCTTTTGACTAAAGTGGTGGGGCCAGTTTTACCTACAGTCAACTCAGTACATATATTGGATTCATCAAGCCAAACAACTTTCAATTTGACAGTCATTAGCTCCACCCAACAGTAAGTCGGCCACTTTGGATTTTATCTTGATTTTTAAAAAAATTGCAGGCTCTGCATTTTTTAAATACTCCTCCTAGGGGATTCATGTGATTGTCACTAAACATTGTCAAAATTATGACGGGACATTGAAGATGCTAAATTGTGAAGGGATTTTTGATATCTCAGTTTTGCCATGGCAAGGCAATAAATTTATGGTGAAAAAATGGAAATAGGAAGTGTCTCATATCTTCCACAGGCTATGAGTGATTTTAGATCAAACTTGAGCTGTATGTTGGTCACTGGGGCTGATCATATGGATGTGACTACTGTGAGTCACGGTCATAGTGCCACCAACTGGCAGCAGGAAGTGTATCACTTAAAACAGGCTTTTAAATAGTCTCTTATATGTACTTGAATAGCTTCAAACTTGTTCAGAATAATCTCAAGACATGGCTGATCTAAAATTGTTAAAGGATTTTTGATGTCTTTAAATAGTGTTGCCATAGTAACACATCAAACATAAATACTCTCTTCTGGTGTTTTTGAGGCTCTTAGCATGATTAAACTTCATGAAACAGGCACACACGACAGAGTTGTCAGGTGTTAGGAGTAGGCAAAAGCTAAGACATGGGAGTGGAGGAGGGGCTCTGTAGCACCCCCTTTTGACTAAATTGGTGTTGTCAGTTTTACCTACAGTCACCAGACTCAGTAGATATGTTGTTCTTGTCAAGCCAGACACCTTTCAAAATGAGTCGTTAGCTCCGCCCAACAGGAATTCGGCCGTTAAGCTCCTGGTGACATAGCCCTGAGGTTCAGTACACAAGCCCACTGATCCACCGATAGATAATTATAAAGCCAACTAGGGATGGGTGATGATTTTTTTTCTCCAGGCTAGATCACAAAAACAAAAATGAAATAAAACATTATAAAATCATGAATTAATATTATTTAGCAAATTTACTGAACAGAGCAACCAAACTAATTTCCCTATTCATGAAAATATAGCTTTGCAAGGAAACATAACGGACAACTTGGGCCAAAGTACCTTTTCTAACTAATTTTAATGAAGTGGACCCCACGCCCAGAATGTAAACAATTATTTATAAAAAATTTAAAGCATGGATACTGTTTTTAAAAATGTCAAATAAAAATACATTTCATTTATTGTATCATTATAAACTGAAGACATTAGTAGAAGCAATTGACAGGTGAGTGGATATTTAAATATGTTTAAATACTGTATGCATTAGTCAGATTGCTTTGTTTTATTTAACATTTTAAAAATAATGTGTTGCATGGTTTTGGCTCTTATTCCACTTCTCTCAAAATGCTGTGTACAGCTGAGGAATGGCAGGGTCAGAAAATATTTGAGACTCAAGTTTAGACTCGACTTTAGAAGTCGCTTAAACCCTAGTTTCCTACCATCTAGATAGATATTACATCATTGGCCAGGTATTTAGTCTGTATGTTTAATAGTTTCTCACAAAAATATGATTTTTACACTTAATGTTTAAGTTATTTATCCACCGACTTGTGCTTTTTTGATCCGCTGACACAAACATCACATTCAGATTAGTAAACCTTGGGTCAGAAATATCATCCATGACTATTAGGCTTGGGTTATTCAGGAAAGAATTCAAATGAAACCTTATTGACTGCTGGCTCCAAAGGGATGTTTAATGGCACAGCCAATATCATTAGCCATGTTTTTAAGGGGGAAAAAAAAGAAAAGAAAAAAGCTACACAGTATATAAAATTTTATATAAAAAAAGCAAAACTCATACATACAACAAAGTCTATACAGAAAGAACAAGTTACATGGCATGACATATTTTTATTATCTAAAAACCATTAAAAACAGAAATGGGGTACTAACACTTCATGAAACTTTATTGATGGTTAAACATTGTACCTCAGTGCTTTGAAAACCATGCAGTAAAGGTCCTCCAATAATAAATGATCCACAAAAAAAAATTTGCAATTTTTTCAGCGAGGTCTTTTGACCAGTGCTGTTCCAATTTTACTTGCAAGCTAACATGGAAACTAAAACTGTTCCATATTTACATCCATCCTTGTGCTTCATGCCTCACCAGACTTTCCCAGTCCTTAATCATCCTCTCCACCTCCATACATATCAGCAAGTTTCTTGAAGCGTGGTCCCCACTCATTGAGACGGTCATAGTCCTGATCACCTGAGCTGGAGGAGTTCAGGGAACTGAGGGATCCTGCCTCTGATCCACCACCCTCATAATCAAACACCAGCAGGGAATCATAGGGGGGAGCTGTGGGGTCATTATCCGCCGCCTTCAAGTTATCATCAATGAAGGTGCCAATCTCCTCTGGGTTTGCAGGCCGTGGCCGATATTGTGGAGCAGGCATAAAGGTGGGAACCACATCATTATGGAACACATCAGGGTGGTTGTCGAGGCCCCTGTGCAGAACACTTAGGTCATAGTCCTGATCATTCTCTCCACCACCCTCTTCATCATAATAGTACACGTTGTCACGAATATCATCATCATTGATGAGGGGCTGCTCCTTCTTGGTGCCTTTTCTTCGAAGGAACAGAAGTAGCAGGAGGACCAGCAACAACACAGCCAAAATAGCCCCCAAAATTCCAAACACCCCGAGGAGGCCAAATCCTGCTACGGATTTGTCCAAGCATAATGCTTCATCTCCTGTGCAGTCGCATACAGTGGCCTGGACAGTGTTGTCCTGGGAGAGTTGGTTGTTGTCGAACACCCTCAGAATAATATTGTACTCTTCCTGCTCGAGTGAAGTCTTAAGTGAAAGTATAATCCTTGTTTTTGTATTGTTCATCCTGGCAGTCTAATTGTTCTTGCCATCTTCTTGCAGCAACACACTAAAAGGAGGACCAAAGCCAGGCCCATCCTTATCAGTCACAGACAGGACCCGTGGAGATGAATCCTTATTACATATTTTGATGACCCTGTCTTCAATTACTGAACCATTATCGTTCACATCCTGCAACTCAATTACAAGGGTACTAGTACCAGTTGCTGGAAGGTCATCATTATCCACAGCTAGGATTAGGGCTCTGTATTTCCATCTTTCACATAAGGAGATTCTCTGTCCAAAAGACTCCTGACTGTGATTCGTCCCATGTCAGGGTTTACAATTTTAAGCCAGTCAGCGGGATCACTGCCTGTCCGGATCAGTGGCAGTGTACACGGTCAGTTCACTATCAATCGCTGCATCTTCCGGTTTGGAAATGAACTTCTCCAGTGGGTCGAACACTGGAGCCTCGTTCATGTCGATAACATTTAGAATGACCGTGGCAGTAGGAGTAGGCAAAGGTTTAGCAAATGGAACCTCGTTTTCCACAGCTACTAGCAGTGTGTATTTGTTGTTGTTCTCAAAGTCCAATGGCTTGACGGTAGTAATGATGCCCTCCTGTTTGTTTGGTCCTGTGCTAATGTTGAAAAATCCCCCACTGTTTCCACTAACAATCTTAAATTTTGCTGCCCTGGCAGATGACTGTGGGTCATTATTGTCAGTCACTGACATTTTCACCACCAAAGCTCTCACTTTATCCTCTGGGACAGACACGTTGTACAAGTTTTTCAGAAATTGAGGTGCATTGTCGTTACTGTCTGTTACAGTAATAATAGCTTTTCCGATGACTGGGTGGCCTTCCCCCTGCATATCTGCTGCTTGAATCTCCAAAGTATATTCAGGATTTACCTCTCTGTCCAGGCCATCAGCATTCACTCGAATCGCTCCAGTGATCGGGTTGATCGCAAACATGTTTGTACTTGGATCTGTTGAAATCTGACTGATGATGAAGTACCTGACATCAGCGTTGTAGGTGGTTGGATCATCTGGATCAGTGGCATTGACTGTCATGAACTCGAATCCTATTTTTGAAGCTTCTGGTACACTCCCAATGAATGGATTTTGGGTGAAGATAGGATGGTTATCATTCTGGTCCGTCACTACGACTATAACTTCCATGGGAGGTTCTACAATGTCCGCATCAGTAGCTGATTTAGCAATATTTATCTATATTTAGCAATATTTATCAATATTTATCAAGGCCTATTCATCTTTTTCTTCCCTGTCTAGAGGCCTTGACACATAGAGCTCTCCAGTGTTTCTGTCTATTGTGAAAAGTCCCACTGGAGGCCGGTTTGCTCCTTCATCACTGATACTATACACCATCTTTGTTTCTTTGGCATAACTGGACTTAATCTGCACCATCCTCAAGGGGAAAGGGCCTTTTGAATTCTCTGCGATTGAGACTGGAGGAATCACCCACTCTCTTTTTCTCCTCTGCAACCCACCTGATTTTGGAAACTCCAGAAATAAGAGAGCTGAGGGGGATTCAGTCTGCACAGGCTCAACTGCCCAATCTTCTTGCTGCCCATGATGGTGGCTGGCCCAGCCCTGATGTTCCACTCTCACAAATGCAGTGTGTTTCTTTCCTCTGTAGTCCCAAGCATGGATCAAGAACATCTTATGGCCATCATGAAGAGTGACCGGTCTCTTCAGCTTTACTGTGCCATCAGAGTTTACATGAAACCTCGCATCAGCAGAGTCAAAGATGGTCCGTGTTCTTCCACCGCAGTCGTTGAAAACAACTGTGCCGATCCTTGAGCCCTTGTGCATGTGTTCTCTGTGAACTCTGAGGAGGAAAAGATCAGAAGCAAAGCCAGGGGAACATGGCGTCGACTCCAAAGATCCACCGCAAAGGACCTGCAGTAAAACAAACAGAACTCCCAACCGTGTGTCCCATTTAGTCTCCACTCGATGCACAATAAAAATAAAAATGTAATCCTTTCAATTTGAGAGACCAAAGTGCGCCGTGACTGCGTGAAGATTTTAAACTTGTCTTAAATGAGCTTAAGGAAACTTGAGGAAATGAGCTTCAGCAGGTAGTTTCGGCGGTGACGTGGCCACAACCAGGTGACCTCGCCCGGTATAATGTCATGGCATCAGTGATGTCTTTATTGCTTAATTGTTTTCTGATGAGGGATGTTTTTTTCTGCATTTGCGTTCTTCAGAGCTGTTTCTAGCTGCGGTGTACTCCCTGTTTTATCTGGACTTCGGCACATGCTTTGGGATTTCTTGGTGGCTAAACAAATTTATACATTTTTCTCAGTCAGCCAATCTTCCATATTTTCACTTGATGTCACAAAACGAGTGTACGTTGCCCTGTGCGCAAACACCACATCTACACCACAGCTGTGTAGTAAATATTCCAATCTGTGGTGTATATTGATGTTCTTATTGACCAGGTCGATAACAAGTTAAGATTCTTCAAGGTTTCAAAAGGGCCCTGAGACTCTTTCAGTATTGGTTTTCACACGACAAAGTAAAACGTTGTCAATACAAATTTACATGGTGAATTCTGAACTACAGATTACTGCTTGATTACATCACTTCATCCAGCTTAAGGTTCATTATGATGAAATGCATAGATATGGTGGAATAATCAAACTAATAATATGAGTTTGATTGAAAATAATATGAGATGTACAACAGAATTCTATCATTTTAATAAAAAAAAAAAATCTCAACAACATTCACAATCAGTAAAGTTCTTCCAGGAGAGAGTATATAAATTGTTACCTGGGGTGAAGGAGCTGTATGACATTTCTATGAGTATTTCATGTTGTGTTTCAACAAATTGGAAAAGAAATTAAATGTAATATTTTTCTGCATATGACCAGACCAATCCATTAGGTATTTAGCTAGGGGATCAAAATGTTTGCATAGTTACAAGCATGTTGCATTGTGGGTAATTGCATAGATCACACCGATGACCATGAAAACAAAGGATTTTGCAAACATCCACTGCTTTCAGTTTACTGCTCAAGTTTACTTGAGCAGTTCCGTATATCTGATCTTGAATTTTTAATATACCAGATCCTCCATGCTACCGCTACTGGTAAACAAACCATTTAGGAAGCCTAACTGCTTACTCTTGGTTATTTTTGGTTTATTTGTGTGTCTCTCAGCGAGAGTGTGGCAGCTGGACTAGCAAATAGATTTGTCTGGTTTATAAAACAACTTGGGATGCTATTTCTGAGCGTTTACACTGCAACTAACAAAATGTGTTTAATATCTCAGAAAACCTACACAATCTCTGTTAAAACAGAATGTGGAGACATTTTAATCATTCACAATCTAAAATCATCACATCACTCACCCCTAGATCTGTCAGTCTTTTCAGCCTTGTCATCTTAAGGTTGGACTTAAGGTTGCAGCTCACTCATGTGGTCTTCCCCTGCATACAATCAGACCCTTGCAACTGATACAGATTACAGCTGCACAATTTGTGTAAATCCTCCCCAAGTTCTCCACACTACCCCTTTTGGGTGTTCCCTCCGCTGCCTCAATGTAGCTGTTTGTATCAGGTTTAAACCCTGATGCTCGCCTGTATAGACAAAAATTAGACCAACGTGCAGACACTCATCACACCCCGTATCTATAATATGTTGTGTGTATATTAATGTGAATATCTAGAATATATCACAGGATAATTATTTGAAATCTTAGCTTTCCATTTAAAAACTGACACCTCACTATGATTGAAAGTAATGATGTATGTATGTGTATTTCATGTGTATTGTGTACATAATCATGTATACATAATGTAGTGTGCTTGGGTTGTGTTAGGTATTTTGAGGAGGTGTTTAATGCGAGTGGAGGTCCAGATCTGGTGAAGAAGTATGGCTCGTGGTTCTCCTTTAATGACAGTCCAAGAGCTCAGATATTCCGCCGCAACCAGTCCCTTGTTACTGACATTGAGTCCATGGTATGCTTAATGAGGTACAAACCTGCAACTCAGACTTCAAATCATGTCCAATTTCATAGGAGGTGAAACTAATACATCCCTCCTTCTTCAGTTTCAGATTGATTTTTCTGAATTAGCCTTGTGCTTAATTTCTTCCATCTTTCTTTCCTGTGGCACAGGTACAACAACTTTATGAATGATCCTTTGTCAGCGTGCGATGGCTGCAATCCAGCCCAGAATGGCGAGAATGCAATCTCTGCACGATCAGATCTGAACCCAGCCAATGGCACATACCCTTTTGGAGCTCTTGGACAGAGGCCTCATGGTGGAACGGACATGAAGGCAAGGAATCCATTACTGTTTCAAAAATGTCACATTAAGGCAAATAAATTCATGATAATACTACTGGATGTGTATGACGTAGAGGATGTTTTTATTGGTTTGACAACCAGTGATCCCTGGAGGTGCCTTCAAGTAAATAGTGTTTCAGTCTTATTCAGAACTCTCTGTAGGCATCCAAAAATCTTGTGAATTGATGTTAGTGTTGTGCGCATAACTATTTTTAGACAGCAACATCTGAGGGACGTTTCTCAGTGTGTGTGTGTGATATGACCGCGTTTCACACTCTAACAATTAATTCTGCCTCTTACTCTTATATTTATGTCTCTCTGTTTTTGCAGATGACATCTTATGGCTTATTCAAGCAATATGAGCTGTTAGCAGTTAGTGGTCCAACATGGGACCAGGTGCCAGCTTTTGAATGGAGCACATCACCGTACAGCAGTTTAACGCACATTGGCCACCCAGACCGCTGGGATTTCCCTACTGTACATATCAGATGGTCAGAATAAAAGATATGTTGTATGTCAGTGTGTGTCATCAGACAACCTCAAATGTATTTGTTTGCTCTTCTCAAATAAGGAGGTCCATACATTTTATTTGCACAATGTGATCACTGTGTCGTAAAATGCTTTATGATTTTAGGTTGATTACCATGTTTGAAATGTACCTAATTTGGAATAAACAACAAATTTATAAGTATATATCCACTCTCTTGTTACAAAAAAATCAGCTTCTGTTCTTAATATGTTCTTAGGCAAGCATAGGTTTAGCAAGACATTATCCATGTGAGTGCTAACGATTATAGGCTTTTTTTTTTTTCTTTTCTTTTTTTTAGTTTGAGGTTGCTATAAGTAATATGGCAGAGGTAGGTAAATTAGTCCCAGTGTAGCATGGTGATTTAGCTTACAGCAATTTATGCTGGATGTCCAAGTGGTGTTCTGAAAACAATGTGAGTTTTATAAATAATTGGGCTACCTTTAGAACTGGACTGGTTTCATCTCACTCGGAAGTTGCTGCTCTCATTTCTTGCATAGGATAGGCCTAGATAATCTGTGACAAGAGCCAGCAGCCAGGCAATCTGAACTAAACTGAGTGTCTGCTAGTTGTATTGAGGCATCTCCCAGGTTCCACCATTTTTTTTTAAATTTTATTAAGTTTATTAATTTTCAATCTTTATAAACAAGACAAACAAGGGAAAAAAAACAGAACACAAACACAGTGACACAATACTGACCGTTACTTAACTACATAATGTAAAGAAAGAAGGAAAAAAAAGCCATCATGTATCCCAAGCAACATGTGTAATGGATCACATCCTACAGTGATCATTAAAATACTATTGATTTCTCATCCTACAGCCTGCCAGAAGCGGTAGGATTTTCCTACAACACCAAAAGCAGTGAGTAAGGCTACCCACATCAGTTTTACACTTTGGACATATTGGGGAATCCTCAGCTTTGATCTTATATAATTGAGAGGGTCATATACAGTGCCCTCCACAAATATTTGCACTCTTGGTAAATATGAGCAAAGAAGGCTGTGAAAAATTCTTTATTGTTTAACCTTTTAATGTTTTTGATTAAAAAAATTCATAAAAATACTATGCTATCAAACCACAGGGATGCAGACTGTTTATACACCAATTCAGACATAAAACCTAAGTGGACTCAGCTGATATTTTCAGATGTCTGGAAGGTCAAGGCTACCCACTGAGGATGGACAGACGGTGCATCTGGAAAGTATTCACAGTGCTTCACTTTTTCCACATTTTGTTATGTTACAGCCTTATTCCAAAATGGATTAAATTCATTATTTTCCTCACAGTTCTACAAACAATACCCCATAATGACAACATGAAAGAAGTTTGTTTGAAATCTTTGCAAATTTATTTTTTTAAAAAAACAAACAAACACATGTACATAAGTATTCACAGCCTTTGCCATGCCACTCAAAATTGAGCTCAGGTGCATCCTGTTTCCACTGATCATCCTTGAGATGTTTCTACAACTTGATTGGAGTCCACCTGTGGTAAATTCAGTTGATTGGACATGATCTGGAAAGGCATAAGAAAATGCGGAAAAAGTGAAGCGCTGTAAGGTTGAAATTTTACAGTGAGGCTTCTACTTAGCCCAAATAAAAGTTGAACCAACCGTTAAATAATTTTTATGGTTTTATGTGTAAAAATTACTGGGTCCATCTGAATTGGGTATAGGAACCTAGGGAGAAAATTCATTTTCAAAAGGAAAACACAACCCAACCAGGAAATGGGGAGAACATTCCATCTCTCCAAATCCCATCCTAATACATTCAAATAAAGGGACAAAATTTGCCTTGTAGATTTGGTCAAATGAGGGAGTAACATTTATTCCTAAATGTACAAAGACTTCCGGAGACCATCTAAATGGAAAGGGAGTGGTGGTTAGAGGTTTTTGTTTCAAACTACCCAATCTGATTTACTGAAATTAATTAAATATCCTGAAAACAAGTTAAATTTGCTAATTGTCCCTATAAGGGCAGTGGTAGATATCTCAGGCCTAGTCATGAAGATCAGGACATCATCAGCATATAAGAAACCACAAGACTATCTACTGATTGCTGCCAGAAAAACAGGATTGTGTTCAACAACCTATGCATATTGTTAGCCAAGTCGCAGCCAGCAATAAAACCTGTCTGATCGTCATTAATAAGGGAAGGAAGTAAGCTTTCCAGTCATGTTTTATTTTTGAGAGATGTTTCAAATCTACATTCAACAACAAAATTGGTCTGTAGGATGAACAGTCCTCAGGTTGTTTACCTTTTTTTCAAATGAAGGAACTATTTGCTTCCTTCAGAGACTGGGATAAGTGACACTTTCTGAAAGAATCATTAAACATATTCAGCAAAGGGTCAACCAAGAGGTTTTGAAATTCTTTATAAAACTTGCTGCTGAGCCCATCTGGTCCAGGCACTTTCCTGGACTGCAACCCTACTGTAGCATACTGTATGTACAGTATGTAGATACTGTAGTATGCAACATTTCTTCCCTAGATATAGGAGCATTAAGAGAAAATCTCTGATCATCCGACAAATTGGGGAGGTTAAGGGAAGAAAAAAAAACCTCCATTAATTCGGGGGCATCAGCTTGTGACTCAGATTTACATTTTTATAAAAATCCTTGAATGTGTTAGTAATGGTTAGCGTATCAAAAGATTGCTTACTGCAGCTATCTGTAATACAAAAACAGTTTGAGAGTCTGATTTTTTCCCTTGTTAGATATACTAAAGTCACCCCAACTTTCTCGCTGTGCTGGCACAGTTTTTGTGTAGCCTATCTAAACAAAGAGCGAAGTGCAGAGATCTCTTAAAGCTTTCATGAGGATGATTGTTTCACATATACTTTCTCTGCTAATTTAAGCTTGGATTACAAAATCTTTGTTTGTAAAGCGTGTCAACGCCTCTTGCTGAACATGTATGATATAATGCAGTGACGTGGTGAGGTTTGTGTGTGGGGAGACACTGACTCTTTCAAAATCAGATTTACAAATATATGAATTCAACAGAGTAGCATAAATTCACCATTCAAATGGCTGCTTGCACATTGACTACTGGTTATGTTTCATATCCCATATCAGCATTCTTTACACACACACATAGGTAAGGTATATATTTGGCCAAAGAAGAAGGTTAAATTTATAGCGGCTCAGAGAGAGAGAGCGCATTTGCTCTGCGCCCTCCGTGTGTTCTTAATTTGCCATCACTATTCCACAATTCATACTCATTCAATACAAATGAAAGTATATACAGTCCACAACAAAAAGACAAATGTAGTTTTATTCTTTAAAATAACTTAATTTTTTTCTTATCTTGTTTTATATAATTTTTTTGTATCTATTATTAAAAAAAAGTGCTGGTCTTTTATTTTTGTCGTGGACTGTACAGCAGTGTGTGCATGGTCTTACCTTTACTCATCATCAAATCCCAAAAACGCCTCCCTCACTGCACAGGCCACCTCACTGCACAGGACACCTCACTGCACAGGACACCTCACTTTTAGCCACATAATGCAAAATGACAGATCTGGGCTTTGTTTGTGACATCCGTTGTCTCGTCTACTTCTACAGCAACAAATAGGGCTGCATTAATCTTTTTTATATAATTTCTAATCACATCACTTATTGCTTCAATTAAATCATTCTGAATTCTGTTTGATAAGCCAGAAAACACAGTGGATGTCTCCAAATGTCTACCTAACCCATCATCTTTTTCAGCAAAAGCATGCAATAGTTCTACATAGTTGCCACGATCAGAAGAGGTCGTACTCTCATCGTTACCATGAAATGCTAATGTATATTATTCTTCCTCTTCTTTTATCATATAACATATCTCTAGCTTGTTCAACATAGTGTAGGCAGAAAGTCATTTGATCAAGAGCTTTATGCAGCTGTCATTTTAATACTCTCATCTGTTCGTGTGTCCATTCATGGGACTCAATCTCACTGTCCAGTTGTTGGGGAGATATTCCAGAGAGTTTAGGCCCATATCTCTTGGTGAGCTGCCGTGAGGGAAGACCAGGTTTTGGGAATAATTGTGTAACTCTTCTCTTGAACTGGTGGTAGGGTGTAGGATGCTTTTGGGTAGGTCCGACGGTAATGCCGCTTTCTCTCCGAGCTCTGTTTCTTCTTTTCCTCTCTCTCTCTTTCTGGTTTCTCATTCCACGCCTCTTTATATGATTAACGCATTTTAGATCATACAGCATTATTAAGCAGCATACACACATCATAATTAAACAACATACATGATAATTATTAAGCAAGCATTTGTACCATAAAATCATTCATTCAATCTTTCCTTGTGCCTTTATGGTGACCCTAGGGAATAGCCATGATCATGTTTAATTATTCAAATATTCCTGATTCTTGTGTAGTTTCTTCGGACTATTTGGGTATTGTAATTTCTGACCATGTGCCTCTACAATTAGATATTCAACTTTCTATTTATAAACGTAGCCCACCACCTTGGAGATTTAACTCTCTTCTTTTGTCAGACAGTGAATTCTGTGAGTTCATTTCAACTTCTATTGATGACTTTCTTTTCTTCAATCAGAATGACTCCACCTCTTATTCATGTTATGGGAGACACGTAAATCCTGTATCAGAGGGCAGATTATTTCTTACTCAGCTCTCTGTAATTATGAGACGCACTGCTAGGGTTAATGAACTCACATCTGCGATCAGTAACCTCTATCAAAGATGTGCATTGAACCCTTCTCCGGAACTTCTTAAACAGCGTCTCGACTTACAGGCAGAATTTAATCTTATTTCGACTATAGAGGCGGAACGCTTGTTGTTAAGTACTCGTGGTTCATACTATGAACATGGTGACAAGCCGAGTCGTTTACTGGCACATCAGCTACATCGACAGGCCACTTCCCGTCTCATACCTAGTGTTAAAAACACTTATAATATCGTCACTACAGATCCCATGGAAATTAATGCTACTTTTAAATAATTTTACTCTTCACTTTATAAATCTGAATTTCCTGCAGACAATACTAAAGTGAATGCATTTCTTCAAAACCTTTGATTCGAATACTGCCATGCAACTGGATTCCCCACTCTCTATTGAAGAAATTTTAAATTCAGTTAAAACTATGCAATCTAACAAAGCCCCTGGCCCGGATGGGTTTCCAGTTGAATTTTTTAAAACGTTTATTGGAAAATTAGCTCCACTGCTTTTATCTGTGTTCAACGAATCCTTGGAATGTGGGTTTTTGCCTCCAAAATTGACACAAGCCACGATAGCTCTCCTCCTTAAGGAGGGTAAGGATCCAACCTCCTGTGGTTCTTATAGACCGCTGTCTCTGCTTAATGCAGATGTGACGCTGTTGGCGAAAGTAATGGCATCTCATTTAGAGAATGTACTCCCTTATATTATATCTGAAGAGCAGAACGGTTTTATGAAGGGACATCAGTTGTTTTTCAATACCCGTACACTCTCTTTAATATAATTTATTCAAAGCATTCGGCTGAGCTTCCGGAGATTGTCATTTCTTTAGATGCTGAAAAAGCATTTGATAGGGTTGAGTGGGAGTATTTGTTTGCAGTTTTGAGGAAATTCGGATTCGGGGATAAATGTATTTCTTGGATTCACCTCCTTTACTCATCCCCTAAAGCCAGGGTTCATACGAACGATATTTATTCGGATTATTTTGCTCTGGACGATGGTGTTGCCAAGGCTGTCCTTTATCCCCTCTGCTTTTCGCTGTTGCTATCGAGTCTCTGTCTATCGTATGAAGATCTTCCCACTTGTTTAAAGGAATAGTCAGATTTGGTGTGGAATACAAACTGTCGCTATATGCTGATGACTTGTTATTGTATGTAACCGATCCTATTGCCTCTATGCCTGCAGTCTTAGGTGGTCTGGAAACCTTCAGTTTTGTCTCTGGTTATAAATTAAATTTGGAGAAAAGCAACTGTTTTCCTGTCAATACTGCAGCATTTTCTGTCCAACAGTCAGATCTACCTTTTCGATTTAGTCAGTCAGGGTTTATATGCCTAGGTATCAATGTGACACATTCTTTATCTAATCTTGTATCAGCTAATTTCACTCCCCTTATTTCAAAGATTAAATCCAACATTCACTTTGTATGTATGTATGTATATGTAACTATAACAAAAAATGAGAATGGTATTGTTGCTATGTGACAGGAAGTATGGTTTCTTTCTCAATAAAAATATTTTGGAAAAAAAAATGTTCCTGTACGAATCCCCGATCAACCTCGAGTTCCTCAGCTAGTAGTTGCAGTTGTAGTGCCAGTACTACAGATTCCATTATAGGTTCTATTACAACAGGTTCCATTACAAGATGGAGATAAACCACACTCATCCCCAAACAGTTTCCCCACTCATCTCCAGACAGTAGGTGTATCCATAGGCTATAATGACTTAACAACTTGTCATCGAATCGTGGCTTCTTCTTCTTCTTATTATTATTATCTATTATAAATGTATCATCATTATCACCACATAAATGTTTTTACCACTGTAATGTTTTACCAGCTCCATAAAGGATTATCTTATTATTATCTTTGTAATTGTCTGATTTGGAGTATATCTTTATCCTTTTATTGCTAATAAAATATAGAAAGCAGACTTACTGCCACTGTCTCACTATTTGATTTGCATTTGCCAATTTTGTTCCATTTTGGTACAATGATGGTCAATTATTAGTACAATTTAGATTTTTTTTTTCTTCAGTATTTAAAAATGAGCAAGCTTTGTTAACAGGATTCTGACCTAGAGCACAAGAAAAGCTAAAAGATGGGGTTGAAGACAGAAAAAAAAATCAATTTCCACAATGAAAAAAAACTTTATGCACATTTCATTAACATTAAATTAAATTACATTAGTGACGTCTTAGCATTTATTAACCAAGAAAAATAAGCCAAATATGTGCTTTAAAAGCGTGAGTTTTCACAATTCCTTATGACAGTGAATCATTTTCCAACTCTTAACTATCGAGATTCTATGTAACTGGAGATGTAACTTTTTTGTATTCCACGTAGATCGTAAACCATTGAAATCGTTATTGTGCTTTTTATCTAGGAAAACCAAACCTTCCCCGTTTACTTGTATTTGTTTATAGGGCAGTCTTGCCCAGATCAACATGGCGGACAAAGTTGGTATTTCGCAGCAAAGGGCCAATGCGGCGTGTATGGACTACGGACTGCACCGCCATCTGCTGTCACAAGCGCAGTAACTGCGGCGTACTGTCATGGTGCGTCATCAACCTGCGACGAAGAAATGAAGTGGTTTTCTTTGAAAAGTTACTGTTCTCACCCATAATATGACAAATCCCGCCTTCTGCATTCAGGGTTGGCCAATGCTTCAGTCCGTCTCAGTGCTCGAACCAATCCGCTCACGGTATGTGAAATTTCTGACCAATCCTAGTGAAGGAGGGGAGATTTGCAGGAAAACGGGTGGGAAAAATGAGGGCGACGCAGATGTATTGCACGTGAAAAGTATCAACCATGGCACCAGGACCACAGGAGCCTGAGATCATTCTCGCTCAAAGACTAGCATCAAACGACAAATCTATTAGGACTAAAGCTTTAAAGGCGCTCAGGAAGTACATTAATCTCCGATCTCAAAAGATCGAAGGTAAATTAGAGGTGGAGTGAGTGAGTGTTTATTCAGCAGTTAGCAACATGTGGGGAACGTGGTGCTTGTAGCTTCATGCTAACTGATCAAACAGTAATTCAGCTTCAGTTTGTTTAACGCGCGTGAAGGTGAAATTGTGGCCAGGTGGAGAATCTAATTCAGCCCGGTCTGTTTATTTCGTGAAAAGTTATTCTTATCGCTTCCCTTTTACTATTTAAGGTGGTTTTACGAGTGAAGACTTGCTGAAGATATGGAAGGGGCTTTTCTACTGCCTGTGGATGCAGGACAAGCCTCTTCTGCAGGTAAATCTGTTTCCCATCCCTCTGGTGCTATCTTTCCTCTTCAGGTGAAAGTGGAGGTGAGTTTAGACCGTGATGATAAACATTTAGCTGTGCTGCAGAGGGCTGTGTGAGACTCCAGAGCAGGCTTGCACAGTTTACTGCTTTCCGATCAGACACACCTGCTAAACCTGCTCATTAACTAATGAGCTCAATCAGACGAGTCTACAATCATTATTATTATTATTATTGTTGTTTTATTTATTAAGGAATGGGACGTCATACACCATATGTCCAAAAGTTTGACCATCACACTCATACAGTTCCCTCAGAAAGTATTGAAGCCAATTCTACTGTTTTTGTTATACACTGAAAGACATTTGTGATGCGCATGAGATGATAGATCAGAATTTCAGCTTTAATTTCCTCATATTTATTTATGTAAACAACATGTCACCTTTGGTGGCAGACCATCCAATTTTTATGCGTGCAAAAGTCTAAAACCTTACACTTTTTTTCTACTGATGAAGTCCTTTGTTGTGATGGCAGTGCGTTTTGGGTCATTGTCAGGTGTCCACTTACTTTTGACAATCTAGTCTTATCTGCATAATAATGCAGATAAGAACACAAGCTAAGCTGAACTGCTAGACCATCTTTAACAGCTGGTAGAAAGGTCAGTAATGATGCGTCTTATATATTTTAAGAAAATAACACAGTACCAAGGTAACTTGATGTACTGATAAATTTATTCATGTAGCAAGGAAGCTGAAAAATAACTTACCAACTGGTAAAGGTGTCTGTTAGCCGGTCCACCTACCAGCATGTTTTTGGGAGGAACTCTGAAAACCTGGAGGAAACCCATGTGGACATTGTAAGAGCATATGAAACACCACACAGAGTAAACTGAGCTCAGGAGTGAATCAGTGACTGTGTGAGGCAGGAACACCCCTGCTTTGCCACCAGCTGGTTGTTAAAACCAACAGCTCCTAAATAGTGAAACTCTTTCACTATTTAACTAAATTTTTGGTTCATATTTAACAGATGCATGAACATAGAAAATGAAATACGGTATTTCTCTCTGCTACTCAGTCATTAAATATGTTTAATAGTTTGGTGAGTTGAAGATAGATTTTGCTTTCAGGTCAGCACAATGTATTTTTATACGGAATCAATGTTTAGGGAAATTTTTCTGGATTAACGTTCCAGAAAAACATACAGTATCTCACAAAAGTGAGTACACCCCTCACATTTTTGTAAATATTTGATTATATCTTTTCATGTGACAACACTGAAGAAATGACACTTTGCTACAATGTAAAGTAGTGAGTGTACAGCTTGTGTAACAGTGTAAATTTGCTGTCCCCTCAAAATAACTCAACACACAGCCATTAATGTCTAAACCTCTGGCAACAAAAGTGAGTACACCCCTAAGTGAAAATGTGGAGGTGCACCTGGAGGTGTTGTGCACCTGGAGGTGTTGTGCACAAGCAAAATGTCTTCAGACACAAGAAAACCGTAGTATAACAATGAGATTAGTGAAAGATGTTGTGCTGGTTATGGTTGTTATTTGGAAAAACTAGCCATATCCATGGCTAGTTTAATGAAATGATAGGAAAAAGAATTATAATGAACTGCTGTAACAAACTTCAGGTTGCCTTGGGAGGGACGAACACTAAATCTTTCCAAAATATTTCCCTAAGCAGCTAAGATGACTGAATAATGATCACATTTACCATTTAATTCTCAACTATTTGATTTGGCCACTGCACAATATTCCACTACTGTGCCTTGTCTGAGAGTCTTATTACTGTGATATCTCAACAATGAGAGTTTGAAGTTTGTAGGATTTGTATGGAGTTACCACTGTAGCCAGTAGCTGGACTGATAAAATTTCAGAATTGATCCAACAGGGACAAGGTCACAATAAGGTCAAATGTCAGATATAGTTTTTCTTCAATAGCTTCCTTTCTGTTTGAAATATATTTTTAGGGAATTTAATGTGTACAAATTAGTAATGAGAAGCACTGGATTTGTCGTTGGGGTGACGCTGTTCGTGTACATTGACTAGTTCTACTTGTTCTTTATTGCACTTCTCTCTGTATTCTGTGTCCAGGTGAGGAATGACAGCTCAGTCAGATATAATGAGGATCATCTCTTTTTAAAAGTCAAATAAAAAACAAACAAACCTTGTTTTATGACTATTTTGATGCAACCATCCTTGACCAGGAAAAATGTATATATTTTTTAATTTAACAATCTACCATCAAATAATCTATCCATATTAATAACGTGGCCATGAGATACATTATAACTCTGAAAAAAAATGAAAATAACATTAATAAATAATAGGGAGAAATTACACCTTATAAATCCTGATCTACTTTTTTTTTTTTTTTTTTATAAACAATGTCTTGATATTGCAGTGGTTCAATTTGTTGTCATTACCAAATAAATGTATTAAAATATTATATTTTATTTGTGTAAATATGATCTCATGACGCTTGTATAGGGATCTAATCTTGTCTCGTCTCCTGATCTTTTTCAAGCACTTAATTGTTTTCACCTAAGGAGTGGCTTTTTCCAAAACTAGTTGTTAACTTCAGTGCTGTTTATGGCTGAGGTGTTGGACTCGCATGTGGTCCCTGTGTAATGTGGATTTTAGTACACTCTTTGAGGTGCTTTCTTGGTGGTTAAACAAATTCATCATGTTTCCTCTATATGCCAGTCTTGCTTTGCATGTTTTGCAACAACTATCATTTGCGCCATGTGCGTTGTGTAAAATCCAGTTACGTACAACTGATGTTGAATTTTTTTGGCTATAGACATGCTCTGCCTCTTAAAATGCTCACGCCCCCCAAGCACAAGTGGCACAAAGCCATTTTTTCTCACTTGCACGTTGGTGGGAAGTGAGTAAAAGCTGAACTACAGTTATTTGCATGAATTAGTTGTGTATTTCGGGATGATTTTGATGTTCTGTATAGTGGAAGATGAATACCGTGCACGCCTAGATTGAATGCCTTTTTTTGTATGCGTCAAAAAGAAAGATGGACTTCAGAATTTTTTCTCAATGCTTTTAGAGCCTGTGAATGATACATTTTTGAAATCGACTCCTCTGTTCTTAGCTATGCTGTTAGGTTTCCAAGCAAAATGAGGAGGAAGCATAAAGTTAAGGAACTGATTACTTTTGGCTATTGTTGGATTGTTTGTGTGTTGTCAGGAAGAGCATAAAGCAAGTGTTAAGAATGTCTGAGTTGTAAAGCAACTTGTCTGAGCATTTTAGCAATACCAGTTTAGTGTTTATTTTCATAGTACATGTGATCTCTGTATAAAGATAGATCATGTAGATATTTTATCTGTTCAAGATCTAAAATCATCATTTTGTCCACCCCTATCCTAAACAACTGATTTTTGTGGGTAGAGTAATGGTTGTTTTGTTACATGCCACGGACTCGGATCACATGAAACATTTAGTTTTGAACTTGGGAAGGGGTTGGGGGGAACACATGCTACTTCTGTCCATTTGTCTTTATACACTATTTTTCTCATTGACTTATAATGTAAAAAAAAAAAAAAAAAAAATCGATGAAAGTCATCGATTTACATTCAGTCTTTGCACTCCCTCGACATCCAGAGCAGCACTGTCTGAAATAGGGATGTCACAATACCAAAAATCTAGTAGTCGGTACAGATACCACCAGAAGTACATGATACTCGATACCAAAGTCAATACCACGTTGTGTAAAAATAAAATTAAAAACTCCTGGAGGACATCCTCTGGCAGAGAGACGGATATTTTAGTGATCAAACACTGTCTGACAATGACTAATAAAACAGTGGAAGCTACAAGTGCTAAGCTGCACTCCTAAGCGCACACACACACCTTATATTCTGAATGCAAGCATTAGTTTAAATTCACTGATAAGGTGGTAGGCCAAAAAGATTTATTAGAAGCATGAACATTTGAATAATTATTAGTGACATTAGGCTACATTTAGCTGACAGGACACAGACTGAATGGCGATTCATGGTGGCCCATTAGAAGGTAATTTATAACATTGTAATGTGTTAGCATCGTTAACAAATAACTGGCTATAGCTAACATTACATGGAGTTTAACGTTAGCTGGTTTCATGGCCACAATGCCAGCTGCCTCAAACAAGCATAATATAGGACCGTCTTTCAGGTGCTTTGCCAAATTCCAGGTGTTTCCTCGCTTTGTTTGAAATGAACGGTAGCATTGTTTGCACACCAGCTTCACAGCATCAATTATAGGTTTGTTGTCATCCGCCTAAAATGCAAAGTATTTCCACATTTGACTCTTACCACCTTTCCTCTCAACGAGTCGGGGCGGAGCTAAACTTGTCGCCATCTTCTGTAGTTTTTCCCGTGTGCTTGTTGGCTTTCTTCTTCTTCTTCACCACTTTTGGACCGACTAAAACACTTGAGCGTATTTGCTGCCCCCTTCAGTTCCAGAAGAATTGCAACCCCGGTACCTTCATTACTAATAGTACCAATGCTACTGCAGAAAAACAAGTACCGTCACGTTTTAAGAATGTTGTTACCGTAGTATCAGTTCTCGTGACATCCCTAGTCTGAAACATGTCTATTTAATCAAACTGTGATGCTGAAACATGCAAGCCTGTGCATTGTTTGCAACTTCTCATATATATATATATATATATAATGTATGTATGTATGTATGTATATGTATACGTGTGTATATATAGGGACTCAGGCTATTAGTTACTTTTATTTTTTATTTTATTTTTTATTGTATTAAAAAAACAAAAAATTATGCAAGCTTGCTTAGATGTCGCAAAACTCAGGCACACACAAAAAAAGAAAAGAAAACAGAAAGTAAGAAATGCTGGATAACTCAAGGGAGTATATAAACAATATTGCAAAGCATATTATGAGTTTACAGATATTTACATTTTTGTGTGTGTCCTTACCCTTTGAATGTCATGTCTGATTCATACTATATCATATTAAAGTGATAATACTTGTCTTTGGTCTCAGGAGGAACTTTCACACAGAATCTCTGGCCTGATTCATAGTTTCCAAACCACTGACAACCGTAAGTACTTTTCTCACCTTTTGTATTTTTTACATGTAATTTAACTGACTTGACACATTGAGATGAACAATGTGACATTATGGTGTATATGATTTGATGTTATTAAAATGTTTATAATTTATGTTTAACATTGTCTTTAGGATTGTACAAGCCTGTGTGTGTTTAAGAAATAAATGGCATTGCAATTAGATAAACTGAAATAAATGAGTGGAGTGAAATAACTGAAATAAAGGAGTGAACAGAATATTCACACAAGCACACAACTGGTTTATATTTATTTATAGGGAAAAAAATCTAATCCTAAAGTGTATTCTGATCGAAGTCATATTAAGAAATGTGAATGATGTATTAGCCTAATAAAGGTACAGGCATTAATGTTAGCATTGAACTGTTTCTCCATATGTAGAGCTGCTGTATTTTGCAACATTTCTCCAGACTGTAAAGAGAGAATGGAACGGCATCGACAGACTTCGCATGGACAAATTTTACCAGGTCAGTACTAAAATGATAAACTTACATCCAGACCAAGTTTTAGTTATGCACAGCAGGATCATTGTGTTCAACTGTAATGTTTTTTTTTTTTTTTTCTTTTTTCTTTTTTTTTTTTAAAGATCCAGGTAGATAAATTGCCCTGATAAGCAACTTACATGAGGGAATGGCTACAGCAGTTACATTTTAAAGGAGAAATCCACCCTGAATGGCTTTAATGACTTTGAATGACTTTATTAATATTTCTATTTAACATGTAGTCTTCAGTGGTGTCCACTGCTGTGTTTTGTAATAAAATTCTGAGTTACATTTAATGTAAACTTCTTTCATTAAAATGTTCGTCTATATTAATTTCTCCCTAAAGCAGAGGTGGCACATCAGCATTGTTTTGAGAAGCTGATGCCATTCATTTCTTAACTTAGTAATTAAGCAGAATTTTATTAACACTGCTTATCTAGGCTATGAAAGTAGAACAGGAAGATTTTAGGCAAAAAGAATGTCTAGTGGTAACTGTTCTACTGTATGCACTATTATTAACATTATTTTACAGATTCAATATTTTTTAAAAATGTATATTAGGTATTGCATTAACTAGTTGCTCAGATTAACATGTTGCCTTCCACTGCTGTGGGGATGTCGGGCAGTAGAAAAAACAGTGAGGCAGATAGTTAATAAATTCAACTTTAACAGTGGACATTGTCCCAAAGCAGCTTTACAGAAATATATAAATTCAGGATATAGTTTTTAAATGTATGGATTTATCCCTACA
Organism: Ictalurus furcatus; assembly: GCF_023375685.1. Classification (NCBI taxonomy): domain Eukaryota; kingdom Metazoa; phylum Chordata; class Actinopteri; order Siluriformes; family Ictaluridae; genus Ictalurus; species Ictalurus furcatus. The sequence continues at coordinate 5,725,419 of NC_071260.1, read as the reverse complement.
ACAGCTGGCGGGTGCACGTGTAAGACTGTTCTGGGAAAAGATTTTTTGAATCTTTTGCTTTGATGGAATGTTTACACTTTTAAGTCACTTTGTAACAATTGAAAAGATGACAAGCCCACCACTTTTTTTAAGTTACAGTTTGAATAGTAAAAATATTGTATACTAAGAATATAGATTTGCAGGCTTTGAGAGTGCCCAAGTGTGACCAGTGCAGCTAGAACGTTAGTCCTTTAAGCTCCGATTTTCGCAACGCAAAAAACAGTCAGTTTAACGCCCCACTCTGGGCACGTGAACAAAAATGAGATTCGTGCTTGCATTTATCAAAAGATTTAAAACGTTAACTGCATAGCAACTGGAATGCACCACTATATTATAACAAAAATGGATTGTGATTTAACAGTGTAATGTCTGTCAAAATATTGTATGGTATACTTGATATAAAAATAAAATCTGTTAGAACAATAATAGAAGATCTTTAAATAATATTATTTATTTCATATAGTGGCATTCATTGCGGTGGCTTTTCACTCACCACAAAGATCACATGGGGTCCTCTGGATGATGTATCATGACTGTTATTACCTCTTCGCTTCATAATAAAAGTCCTGTGTTTACGGTTGTACCACCCTGACATTTGAGAACATACAAATTGCTGGAGAAAAGTTTTTTCCATTATCTCAACAGCTTCAAACTATTGGTATCTCTGAAATTTGTCTCTTTGGATTGTTTCAAACATAAAATCATACCACAGTATTTTATTTTGAATTATCATTAAAACATTTTTAATAGTTTTCTTAGTCTGTCCATTTGTGCTTCCAGTTGCGCCGCCTGACATTATGGGGGTTTGAGATACCAAAACATAAAATAATATATTATTTAGACGTACTGAAAATGTATTCAAATTAAATAGGTTTTATAGAATAAAGTGATGCATGACATGAATTTATTAAATTATTTTAAAAGGAAATAATGCACTCAGACACAAACATATGCATGTCCTATCACTGACCAGGAACCACTCCAGTGACCAGGTTGCTAGGTTTTTTCTGAGAGTGTAGATTATTTACATTTTTTAATCATTATCTGAAATTAATGTTGTGTAAATTCTGTGTCTCCCCTTTTTCTGAAAGCTGGTTCGCTTCATGTTCAGACAAGCTTTTGAGGTTCTCAAGAGGAGGGAATGGGAGTCCAGGTACAACTTATTACTTTTGTGTGCATTGATTGGACATTTTTGGAGTTTGTACTTTAAGAATCTGAGTTTCTTTCAGCATTAACATTTTTTTCATTCTGTCTCTCTCTTTTTGTCTCACTTGCTCTCTGTTGCTCCCTCTCTCTCTCTCTAGTGCAGTAAACCAGTTTTTACAGGTCTTCACAGATCAGATTTTGCAGAACACCGATCATGTACCGAAAGGACTGATTCTGCACATTCTGGATCTCTACATGGCTGAGTTGGCTCAAGTCGGCTCCGCTGAGGTAAGACCTGCTGAGGGGTGTTTTTTGCATTTTAATTTTTAATTGACGTTATAATTTTATATATTATGTTTGGAAACCTATTGTCTATGAACTCAATCTTTAAATTGATTCCAACTCAAGCTTCAGACACTTGGGTCACTTGATGCTCACATCAGCAGCAGCTATATATTTCAATTGTGTACACTTTGGTTATTTGAAAAGCCAGATGCCCTGTAGGTAAATAGGATACATGGTAATGTTTAGTTTGCATTTTGAAAATTGTCAATGCACATTATAATCTGTTTTAATTGCACTTTAAATGAAATGTACATGAACTACCAGAAAATTATATTAAATAATATTTTCATGATGTTTGTGAAGGGACTGCTTATGTGTGGCTACTGCAATTTATCAGAACCTCAGACAGTGACATTTAAAATGTTTTAATGTTTGACATTGTTTATCTGTTCCTCTTCTGCAGCTGACAGCAGAACAGAACCAGACTTTCATCAACCCCTTTTGCAAAACCATGGCCAAGACCAAAGAGTGAGTTACTCGAATGCTCTGTGCATTTCATTACTTACCAATATCAAACTCTAGAAATATCATGAAACCAAAATGCACATTTTAATCCTGACCTCAGAAAATAATGCCTTGATTTCTGAACAAGCTCACATTAAGCAGAAATGAGTTCATGTCCATCTTAAAGCGGGTACGACTCAAACAGTACACCTCATTTTGCTCTTTTTAAACCCAACTCCAAAGATAAACTCTGTATATAAAATGTCATTGTTTATTCACAAATCATACTCCAGCATGGTCAATGCCTTCTGTGTTGCAGTTGCTTTCTGTTGAGCTCCATCTCCAAGAACATCTTCAGGACTATTGTGGATCACGCACCTTATGCAATTGAAGACCTGATGAGGGAGCTTCAGCAGGGAGGAGGAGACGATTCAGACTCTGGTCAGGCTTCTGGGGAGGAGGAGGAGGAAGACATAGGAGAGGAAGAAGAGCTGAAGAACAAAGCATGCAAGAAGCCTAAAGTGAAGGTCAAAGGTAGGTCAAGGGTTTATTCATTGGATTAAACTACTCTCACTCAGGATGATTCTATAGTTCAGAATAATAGTAGCTGCTCAATTATCACACATGGGTTTATTGTATTATTGTTCTTTTTAGATTGGTGTACATAAAGTGTGGGCTTTAAACCATGATTTGGACCCAGAATGTTTTATCAGAAAAATAAGATAATATGCAGAACTTGACGACAAATTCATTTGGAAGATAATCTGCCACTTGGTTTTTGTTTTCCAACCAAGTGTGACTTATATTTTTCTAAATGTTCCTTTTACTAAGCGAACATGAACACTGCAGCATAGTGCAGGAAACAGGACACAGTAGCTGACAATATGTGAACATAAGAAAACATAAAATCTGGAAGAACAGACTTAAGTGGCACATGTGTGCTATAGCAATGTTTAAGAATTATCTTTAAAAAATGTAACAGATTGATTTAATCTTATACTCAAAGGATTATTTAGCTTGGCCTAGAGACATTTACAAGTTCATTTAGTGACTCTGGTAGATCCATAACCTCTCCTGATGGCCTGTGCACTAGAAGTAGTTTCTCATTTTAGTGTGCTGCTCTGTCACATTATTTCAGGTTTAGATTTTTTCATCCACGTTTTTGTATTGTTATCAGAACAGTTAACATCTTAATGCTACTTTGTTTGTCTTTGTTTTCCAGGCATCTCTGAGGAAGTGGAAAACAGCAAAGGAAGTAAAGATGATCTGGATTTGAACAGCATGGGCTCTGAAGTGGATGACTGTGCCGGTCCTGTTCTACAGGTGAGTGCATGTGAGACAAAAAGACCTTTGTCCTGCATCAAGCAGCAATATAAAAACAGGAAATTAATTAATTTTATTTTAAAATTAATATTTTTTTCTCCCCCACCCATCCTGCAGTTTGACTACGGTGCAATAGCTGATCATCTTTTTGAGTTGGGCAGCCACTTCAATACACGAAACATCAACCGCACAAAGATGTACAACTTGGTGAAGACGTAAGGGCTGAATTTAATAGTTGCTGTGTAACAATCTACAGTAGAAATGTTTTTTTTTTCTCTAGTGCAGTTATTTACTGGCTGTTTTTTTCCTCTTTCTTTTTACATGCTTGCAAATGAAGTTTTCGTGATTTAAGTGAAGGTGAGTGAACTTTATATCTAAGATCTGTCATATTTGTTTAGAAGTGCAGTATGGAATGGGTATTTTTTTATTTTTTTTATTTTTTTTTTTTTTTACTGACGTTAGATAACATCAGTGCAATTCATAGGACTCTAGTTTTTTTGTTTTGTTTTATCACAACAAAGCAGCAATTCATTTGTAATGAAACTATTACCTCCATAAAATATGAAGTCGGAAACCACAGACAATCATATCGGATCCTTGTGGAGTAAATATCAATTTAAAAAGTATTCTTTCATGTTATAAGGCTAGTGAAGAGTATGTATAACTTTTTTTTTCTCATTACTGTGTACAGGTATTTTCCCTCAAACAGAGGATGATGACGGTGACCTGAGTGACACATCAGATGATGAGAAATTTAATAAGAAGAAGAGCAAAAAGAAGAAGAGGAAAAACGAGAAGCCCACAACTGGGGATGAAACTTTGGCGAAGAAGAGCAAAGGTTGGTTATGACTTTGAGTATCTTTGAGCTCTTCTCAGGTGAATGACTGCGATATTAAATTTGTGGTGGCCTGGGAAACCATCCTGCTGTTTATTTTATTTGCATTCAATTTTATTTGGGGTAAATGTCAATCATAGCATTTAATGAACAGTAGCCTCATGACTTGACTGATCACTGTCCAGTTGATCATCAATAGGAAATCATCACTGAGTAATTCAGCGAGTTTTGTTTTATTGTCTAAATTTCTGCATTGTGGATAGTTTGACAACCAGGATTTATGCTGTTTACAAATTAAATCTCAGCCTTATGTCTGTTTCACCTCATTCACGGAATCATTCACTCCTTGTCCTGGACCACACCCTCCATTCACAAACGGCACTCGACCATGTCTTTGCCATCACACGCACTTAAACACACAGTGACACTGGTCAAGGGGTGGATATATTAGGCAGCAAGTGAACAGTCAATTCTCGAAGTTGACGTGTTGAAAACAGGAAAAACGTAAGGAACTGAGCGATTTTCACAAGGACCAAATTGGCCGGACGACTGGGTCAGAGTATCTCCAAAATGGCAGACCCTGTATGCAGTGGTTAGTACCCACCAAAAGTGGTCCAAGGAGCGACAACCGCTGAACCAGGGACAGGTTCATGGCGCCCGAGTCTCATTGATGCGCGTGGGGAGTGAAGGCTAGCCCGTCTGGTCCGATCCAACAGAAGAGCTACTGTAGCACAAACTGTTGAAAAAGTTCATGCTGGTTCTTATAGAAAGTTGTCAGAACACACAGTGCATCACAGCTTGCTGTGTATGGGGCTGCGTAGCTGCAGACCAGTCTGAGTGCCCATGCTGACCCCCTGTACACTACCGAAAGCACCTACAATGGTCACATGAGCATCAGAACTGGATCATGCAGCAATGGAAGGTGGCCTGGTCTGATGAATCACATTTTCTTTTACATCATGTGAATGGCTGTGTGTGTGTGTGTGTGTGTGTGTGTGTGTGTGTGTGTGTGTGTGTGTGTGTGTGTGGCACCAGGATGCACTATGGGAAGAAGGCAAGCCGGTGGAGGCACTGTGATGCTCTGGGCAATGTTTTGCTTGGAAACCTTGGGTCCTGCTGTTCATGTTCATGTTACTTTGACCCATACCAACTTCCCAAACATTCAGTATGTTTACATGGACAAAATAATCCAATATTAACCCCATTAAGACAATACTCTGATTAAGAAACTACCATGTAAACAGAGATTATTGATTAAGGTTATCCGACTAAAGTCATACTCGAGGTAAAGACAAATCCTATTAACACGTGTGGAGTATTGCTATTTTAGTTGCATTATAGACATGTACACACCTTAATCACACTATTAACGTCATGTGGGAGTTTTCACCGCATTTTGTGAGAAGACACATACACACACGGCAGTGCTCAACAGTTTAACGGCAAACAAGAGAGCAAGGCTGCGTCCGAAACCGTGTACTTACTTACTATATAGTAGGTGAAATACATGTATCTCGGCGGTTTCGGACACAGTCCATGGTTCAAGCAGTCGTCTGTTAGCACGTATAGCATGACAAATAATTAACTGCACTTGAAGCTTTCGTAAAATTAAAAATGAAACCCAGAACTGTATATGGAACCATAACGAAGATGAACTGTATGTCGATACGTGAAATTCTGGAGGGACCGTCAGACGACGTGGGGTGGTGAAGTAACGACGTGTGCCGTTAATCGATCTGTGTTCTATAACGTAAAACGGGAACGTGAAAGGAATATTCTAAAAGCAACTCATGTAAACACCTTAATCACAATATTGTCTTATTCAGAATAAGGTCAATAATTAGAATATTGCTGTCCATGTAAACGCACTGACTGACTGCGTTTACATGGACAGCAATAATCCACTATTAACCCGATTAAGACAATACTCTGATTAAGAAACTACCATGTAAACAGCAGTTTTTAATTACCTTAATCCGATTAAGGTCATACTCAAAGTAAACACAAATCGAATTAAGACGTGGAGTATTCCTGTTTTAGTCGCATTATCGACGTGTATTACAGACGTGTAAACACCTTAATTACATAATTAACGTTGTGAGTTTTCACCACATAGTATAACTAGTATACAGTATATATAGTATATACATAGTTATATCTATGAACTGCTTGCTTCAGGTCCTTCTACAACATTTCTACTGAATTATTTTCCAGTCGCCTTCTGGCTTGTCCACGTGCTCTTTAGCAAACTGCAGAGGGGCAGTAATGTTCTTTTTGGAGATCAGTGACTTTCTCCTTGCAACCCTGCCATGCTCACCATTTGTTGTTCAGTGTTCTCCTGATGGTGGACTCATGAACATTAGCCAATGTGAGCCAACTTGTTGAAATGGAGAGAATAAAGTTTTTATTTGCATTTCTTTCAGAATTGTGGAATTAATTATTATTAATTTAAAAGAAGGCATTAAAGGCAGAGGTTATCGGCCGATATCACTCTGAATAATCGGTTATCGGTATCTGCTGAGAAATTTAGTATCAGTGCATCTCTACTTTCAACAATATTACTCTGATTTAAACAGTAATCAAATTTAAACAGGTTTAATTAGATTAAACCCGTAGAATATATGTCTCAACGTCTCATCAAAGCATTTCTGTGTATACAATCAGACACCTCCTACCCAACTGATTGGTGTTCACCTGAAGCATAGCACCAAAGAGACACAAGGTGCTAGCTATGTTCCCCCTCTCTGCGTCGGCCTCAAGTCTTGTCATGCGGAAACAATACTGAGGAGCAATGGTTCTGCCATAGTGCAGTCAAAGGCAGTGTAAAATCTGCCTATATAATTTTAACGGTACGATATGAGAGTTGATTTATACATTATATTGAATGTATACATACATTTAAATGGACTCATAAATGGTATAATGTAGCCAGATTTTATTGAATTAAGTTAAGATTAATAAAACAAAACCCCTGACTAAACATAACAAATTGTTTTTTGTCTTTAGTTTCACTAAAGTTTTATCCTCATTGACAGGTTTCTACATTGTTTATTTGTCGCATTTGTCTTATTGTATCAGTAAATCACTTTTCAATAACAGGATTTTAAAAATATCCAAATTCATTATAATCATTCTAATACTGTATGTAGACACAATAAACTCCATAAAATTTACTACACATTCACTGTATAATTAATTTCGTCACAGGGTGGCAGGTGGTAGAGCAGGTTGTCCACTAATCGTAGGGTTGGCGGTTCGATTCCTGGCCCACATGACTCCACATACCAAAGTGTACTTGGACACTGAACCCCCAGTTGCTCCCAATGGCAGGCTAGCACCTTGCATGGCAGCTCTGCTGTCATTGGTGTGTGTGTGTGTGTGTGTGTGTGTGTGTGTGTGTGTGTGAATGAGACACAGTGTAGAACCACTAACTTAAACAATGTGCTATATAAGTGCAGACCATTAACAATTTGCCATTTCTTACAGCAATAAAAAAAAAAGCCACGGACACATCACCTGTACCACTGGAGGCTGATGGAACTCCAAGAGAGCAAGATATGGAAAAGGAAAGAGTGGTTCTGAAAGATAATTCCCAACATCATGAGCTTGACAGCCAACAGAAGACTTCAGAAATAGAAGCTGATGGTGAAACAGTGTTTCGGCATAATGAATCAGACTCACAAAGCCAATTGGAGGCCAGTATCACTGTCAAGAAGAAGATGAAAAGTAAAAAGCTGAAGACAAACTCACAGAATGTGGGGGAAGAAGCACATGAATTTCAGCTTGTTTTAGAGGAATCTGATGGAGAACACCAGAGTGACAGTGTGATGAAGCAGAAAAGTTTCAAAGCAATGTCAGGTGTTGGGAGCACTCAAACTAGCACAAATCATAAGCCTGAGATGGCATCACTTGTAGAAAGTCCTGTGGAAGCTGACCAGGCTGAATGTGGTGTTTCTCTTATGCAGGAGAAAAATAAGAAGAAAAACAAGAAAAAAAAGTTGAACATGGGAGAAGAGAAAATGGACACAGAAACCAATGGACAGATTGTGGAAAAACCATCAAAGGAGAGTTCTCTTCACAGCCATTTGGTGACTACAGAAACAGAAGTTGACAAAACAATATCCCAGGGTGGTGACTCTGGTCAGTTAGAGGCCAGTACCATGGTGAGAAAGAAGAGGACAACAAGCAAGAACCTGTGCTCAAGCTTACAGGAAGTTGGGGAAGAAGTAGCAGTCCAGTCTCTAAAGAACATAAGGCTGGTGCCTAAAGAACACAACGCTGGTGATGAGATCAGAAAGCTGTCCACACATCAGAAAGGGGTCAAGGACAACGCAACACAAAGACAACTGGGGACAAGTACCACCCAAATCAAGAAGGTGAAAAGAAAGAATCTGAAGGCCAGCTTAAAGGAAGGTGAAGTAGCAGTTAAATCTCCAGCTATATTGGATGACCCTGATGAACACAACAATGATGATGAGATTAGCAGACATCCCTGTCCTACATCAGAGGAAGACAGCATAACACAGTGTGGACTGAAGGCAAGTACCACCAAGAAAAAAAAGGGGAAGAGCAAGAATCTCATGTCCAGTTCACAGGGAGTAGGGAAAGAAGTAAACTCCACATCACAAGACAGCTGTACAGAGGTTGTGGCAACAGGTATAGCAACACCTGCTGCTGAAGTGACAAGTGCTGAAGCTCAGCCATCAGACACTCTCATGGTGAGGACAAAGAAAAGCAAGAAGATGAAGTCAAAAGAAGAAACTGGGAGCAAACTTCAGGTAGCTCTAGATGTCAAAGAAGCTGAGGTTACCTCATACAGTGCACACATTACTACTAATGAAAATAAAGGTGATACCTCTGAATGTTTTCAATCCAAATCAGTGAAGAAAGGCAAGAACAAGAAACAGATTTCTTCAAATGAGGAAGAGTGTACGTTTGAAGCTAAAAAACAACCTGCGGTAGAAACTGCTTCTACCACACAGACACACACCACACCACAGAAAATCCAGAAGAGACAGGAAAGTCAGCCTGCAGAAGAGGCAAAAGAAGACCCCATTCTGAAGAAGACTGTAACGGATACTGTGCCATCAGACGACATCTGCACACCTCAAATTAAGTCCCTCACCCCAATGAAAAAGGGGAAAAAGAAGAGGAAGCTACAAACAGAGGAGGCAGAAACGTCTCAGAGTAACGGATATGCGGAGGAACAGATGGGTGGAAAGAAAGTTAAAATCAGTGTAAGTTTGTATCTCTTATTATGGTATTATGCACCAGTTTGGTATTATACACTTACCATCAGACGTTCACATGCAATTTTGTGATTAGTCATTTTCATTGTTTATTGGCAATAGGGCATTGAGGTTTCCACATCAGTTACCCCCAAGAAGCTGAAGATGGAAAAAGCCTCACCAAAATCTGACTTTATATCCTTTCGGGGTCAAATATACCCCCCGACTCCACTGTTCTGTAAAACCAAACCAAAAGGCAGCACACCTCTGACCAGCATCAAGGTACGCAGTTTTTTACTCCACGTGAAACTATAAGAAGAAAATGAGATTATGTATAGAATGTTAAAAATGCAGCAAGGAGAAATTATTAAGGGGGAGGGTCAACTGTAGGCCTGGAGGGCTTCACTGTATATATACAGTATCTCACAAAAGTGAGTACACCTCTCACATTTTTGTAAATATTTGATTATACCTTTTCATGTGACAACACTGAAGAAATGACACTTTGCTACAATGTAAAGTAGTGAGTGTACAGCTTGTGTAACAGTGTAAATTTGCTGTCCCCTCAAAATAACTCAACCCACAGCCATTAATGTCTAAACCGCTGGTAACAAAAGTGAGTACACCCCTAAGTGAAAATGTCCAAATTGGGCCCAAAGTGTCAATATTTTGTGTGGCCACCATTATTTTCCAGCACTGCCTTAACCCTCTTGGGCATGGAATTCACCAGAGCTTCACAGGTTGCCACTGGAGTCCTCTTCCACTCCTCCATGACAACATCACGGAGCTGGTGGGTGTTAGAGACCTTGTGCTACTCCACCTTCCGTTTGAGGATGCCCCACAGATGCTCAATAGGGTTTAGGCCTGGAGACATGCTTGGCCAGTCCATCACCTTCACCCTCAGCTTCTTTAGCAAGGCAGTGGTCGTCTTGGAGGTGTGTTTGGGGTCGTTATCATGCTGGAATACTGCATACTGATCATGCTCTGCTTCAGTATGTCACAGTACATGTTGGCATTCATGGTTCCCTCAATGAACTGTAGCTCCCCAGTGCCGGCAGCACCCATGCAGCCCCAGGCCATGACACTCCCACCACCATGCTTGACTGTAGGCAAGACACACTTGTCTTTGTACTCCTCACCCGGTTGCCACCACACACACTTGACACCATCTGAAACAAATAAGTTCAGACCACAGGACATGGTTCCAGTAATCCATGTCCTTAGTCTGCTTGTCTTCAGCAAACAGTTTGTGGGCTTTCTTGTGCATCATCTTTAGAAGAGGCTTCCTTCTGGGACGACAGCCATGCAGACCAATTTGATGCAGTGTGCGGCATATGGTCTGAGCACTGACAGGCTGACCCCCCACCCCTTCAACTTCTGCAGCAATGCTGGCAGCACTCATACGTCTGTTTCCCAAAGACAACCTCTGGATATGACGCTGAGCACGTACACTCAATCTCTTTGGTCAACCATGGTGAGGCATGTTCTGAGTGGAACCTAACCTGTTAAACCGCTGTATGGTCACATGACACCGGGGAGGGGAAAATGGCTAGTTGTGGCCAATTTGGACATTTTCACTTAGGGGTGTACTCACTTTTGTTGCCAGCAGTTTAGACATTAATGGCTGTGTGTTGTTATTTTGAGAGGACAGCAAATTTACACTGTTACACAAGCTGTACACTCACTACTTTACATTGTAGCAAAGTGTCATTTCTTCAGTGTTGTCACATGAAAAGATATAATCAAATATTTACAAAAATGTGAGGGGTGTACTCACTTTTGTGAGATTGTGTGTGTGTGTGTGTGTGTGTGTGTGTGTGTGTGTGTGTGTGTATATATGTGTGTGTGTGTGTGTGTGTGTGTGTATGTATGTATGTATATACACGTACGTACGTACATACATACATACACACACAAGTACTTATTACAAGTATCCAAACTGACCAATTTTCTGTATTTGTATATAATTTTTTTACCAGAAATTCCAAACTCCAAAATCAGAAACTAAGAAAGTGACCTTTGGGCTCAAGAACAATAAAACCACTGGTAAGTTCTTTGTGGAGTTGCTGGTGCCATTTTGAATAATTTTGAAAATAACATGAAAATGTTATTCTAAGATAAACCACAATGATAAGAAGTATAACAGTATAGTGTATAAAGATAAAGCTTACAGGTTATTAGAAATGTTGTAGATGACAAAGCTCCCTCAAAGTCCCTCAAAAAGGCATATGTTATACAGTAGAACAGTGGTTCTCAACTAGTCTTGATGCAAGACACACATTTGTCCTTCATCACAACCTAAAAACATACTAGATCAAGTCCTTGAATCATCAGTTATACAGTAGTTATATACTAATATTCCCATCTCAAAAGGCTGTTCTCAGTAATGAAAGATCTGTAGGGTTCTGCAAGTTGTGAATTTCTGGTTCAGACTAATTTGAAATCTGAAATGTACCTCTTAAGCTTGGAAATCTTCATACAGTAATTTTACCAAACTAAACATTGATTGTTTTTGGGGTTTTTTTTTTTTTTTTTTACATGTAGAGATTTCAATGTAAATGAACATTAATAACTATTCAAATATGCAGTTAAAAAAAAGGAACCATGTAGAAAACACAGTGAAACTACACATTTGTTTAAATTGAGCTGTGAATGGAGCACTGGAGCTTCTGGCTGGATTAGACTGAAACTTTAATCCATTTAGTGTCGGAATAAGAGACTGTAAATGGCAACATGCAGATTATCAAGACGAAGATCAGCAGTTACTGTGTGTGATTAGAAGTTAAGCATCTGTTAGAATTTTTAGGATCATGTTTTAATGCATTTTTTTCTTTTTTTGACTTACAGAATTCAGGAAGATGGATAGGAGTTTGTTGGTGAGTCCTGTCGGATCGTCCCGTGTGGCCTTTGATCCTAAAAAGATGCCTGTGTCAGGGGTGCTGAAGTCTCCTTCTCTGTCTCCAGTCATTAGTGTGAAAAAAACTGCAGCCAAGAAAAGAGCAACGGCAGCAGATTTCTTCTAAAACCACAGCTTGTGTAAAAGTTTCTTCTTATATGTTTTAATTGGGATATATTGCTTTAATTATACCCCATTCTGAAAGAGCTCACAAATTTAAACTTACTGAAATCTATGACATGCAATGAAAATATAAAACATTCAATAACATTTTTAACTTCTGAGATACTTGTTGCTGACTTTTTATACCGAAAGCAAATCAGTTGTAAAAGGACACAGATGAAGCATGAACATAAAAGTAAAACATTTTCAACCCTGTTTTGACATTTAGTGCAAATGTAATTTTGAGAAGTCTGTTTGTGAGAAGTTTTCAGCTGAACCAGGTTTCGTACCTTTTGTTTTGTTGTGGCTTTAATAAAATATTCTTATTTGTTAAAGATCACTTCTGCCATCTGTCTCTTTGAAACACATGCTAATGATTAAAGGCTGAGATTGTGTTCCATTGGATGTTATCATTACTGTAGCCTCCTCCTTCTGCAGGCTAAACCCTCCATATTGAGACTCAAATAATGGCTGCTCAGGATGAACTTCGGTGTTCTTCTGTCCCTTAGTCATGTAAAAAAGAGCAAATGCTCTAAGCTCAAAACAGTAGAACTATCCCCATGCTGCCACCAGTTACAGTTCAGTCACAGCCTGATTTTGTAAAGCTGGTGAACTGTATAATATGTGGAATACATGTATAGGATCTTACTGCAGTACTACTTTCACCTGTTTATACATAACACACACAATACAATTATGTTTTGCACTTGAATTTGATATATATTTATAAACATGTTAATCTGACACTGAAAATATGAGAAATTTAACATTAGTTGAATTAAATTTATTCAAATAAACATTTAAAAACCATATTCAATATACTTTTGTGTGAATTAGACAGCACTTTGCCACTTTTACCTTTATTCCCATTTCATGACTGACATGCTTTTTTCTGAAATGTAGGTGTCAGCTGTATGTTTCTGTGTATTGAATGCTGATAAATGTTTAATTCATATTTTAAGTACAAAAGGTATATTTCTGTAAGTTGTATCAGTGAAATGTGCAGTTATGTTAAACTGCACAACTGTTCATGGGAAAGGGATGTGTGAATTTATGGCCTGGAGAAAGGTCAGGTGACAATGACAGGTGTCATGAGGCACAAAATGTTTTTTCCAATTTTATTTTTTGTTTAATTCCAGTAGCGAACCAGAGGCAATACTAAGTATAATGAATTTCATTCAAATTATACATTTCGTATTTTTCAAATAGTCCACCATTATATAAATACATAAAATTGTCATATTGACCAAAAGCAGGAATTAATATGATACATTTCATTCAAATTGTAACACTCCTACCACAAACCTCTGTGCATTTTGTATTAATTCAATATTCATTTGTATGTTTAAAAAAAAACAGCAAATGATGTAGATAGATTTTATGTAGTGTGTGTGGATGGGTATGGGAGATTGTACTGATGTAGAAGAGAGTGTGGATGGGGACGGGGGATAGTACTGATGTAGAAGAGTACGATGGGGGGATCTGTATTGATGTAGAAGAGTGTGGGAATGGGGGTGTGGATTGTACTGATGTAGAAGTGAAGGGGGATTGTACTGATGTAGAAGAGTGTGTGGATGTGGAGGGGGATTGTACTGATGTATTATAGTATCGAATTATTTCAAACATTATTTGATGAAAACTAACTTTCTATACATCAATTTTCACTTTTGTTTTCCAACTTTTCATACCTTATCATGTTATGAATTATAATGTAAACATTTCTATGATGTAAAATCATTTTTCGTAACATTTTACATCAGAAACATGTGACACGTATTGTAGTATCATATTATGTCATAAACATGGGAAAAATATCATAGCAAGTCACTCAAGCTAACATATGTTTGTTAGAAAAACTAAGTTGCTTGAAACTCGTTGTGACACGCGTCAGTGTGTATGCCCAGTGAGGACACCCAGTGCAGGGCACATTTGATGAAAACTAACTTTCTACACATTCATTTTCACTTTTTTTTTCAACTTTTCATACTTTATCATATTATGAATTATAATACATTGTAAACAATCATGTTTCGTAAAATTTTACGTCAGAAAAATGTGAAACGTATTGTAGTATCATGTCATAAACGTGAAAAATGTCATAGTAGAGTACGTCATGCAAGTTAATATATTCAATTCACATGTTTATGACTTAATATGTTTCACGTCTATGACTTAATATGATTCTATGACGTTTATTATATGCGTTAATATGAGTTGTTTCACTTGTTTATAATGTAATGTTTATGATGTAATATATGTTTCACTTGTTTATGACTTAATATTATACTATGACAAGTTTATGAATAAATATGATATGTTTAAACATGTCATAGTATCATATTAAGTTGTAAATATGGGAAAAATCTCATATTTGGTCATAAACATGTGAAACATCTCATATTAAGTCATAAACATCAGTAAATCATATTAAGTCATAATTATGTGAAACATTAAGTCTTAAACAAGTGAAACATCTCAAATTAAGTCATGAACATGTGAAACATATAGAATCATTAAATCATAAACACGTGAAACATCTCAAATTATTTCAAAAACATGTTAAACATATCATGTTAAATGTGAAACATGTCATAGTATCAAATTAAGTCATAAACATGTGAAACGTCTCATATTGAGTCATAAACAAGTGAAACATATCATTAAGTCTTAAACATGTGATTGAATCATATTAAATTATGAACGTGAAACATCTCATTTTAAATCATAAACATGTTAAACATATTAAGTCATAAACATGTCATTGAATCATTTTAAATATAAACAAGTGAAACATCTCAAATTAAGTCATAAATAAACGTGAAACATCTCATATTAAGTCATAAACATGTGAAACATATAATAAGTCTTAAACAAGTGAAACATCTCAAATTAAGTCATGAACATGTGAAACATATAGTGTCATATTAAGTCATAAACAAGTCAAAAATCTCATATTTGGTCATGAACATGTGAAACATATTGTGTCATAAACATGTGAAACATCATATTAAGTCGTAAATATGTGAAACATCTCATATTGAGTCATAAACGTGAAACATATCATGGTATCATATTAAGTCATAAACATCTGAAAGACATCATATTCACTCATGAACATGTCATTGAATCATATTAAATCACAAACATCTCATATTAAGTAGTAAAGATGTGAAACATCTCAAATTAAGTCAAAAACATGTTAAACATATCATATTAAATGTGAAACATGTCATAGTATCAAATTAAGTCATAAACAAGTGAAACATCGCTCTGTCACGATCTCGCTGGCAGATGGCGCTGCGGTGACGACATGCACAGAGAGCCGGAGAGCGCGCGCGTGCACGAATCAGAGCGAGTACATGCACGCACTTTACATAGAGACTTTGTTTACAAAGAACATGTGCGTTTGTTTCTGTTTGCTTTCCACCCTATTCAGTCATTGGTTCATTTTCGAGGGAGTGTAATGATTGGTACCAGCTGTCAGCATTCAAGGTAATCACAGTTGTTATTTAAACCCCTTGCGTTGCTGTGCACTTCGCGCTGTATTATATGCCGATTGGGGTAGTGGTGCCACGTGGTAATGTTTCCATGTTATGCGCTGGTTTCTTGTTTCATGCCATAGTCTTAGTTAAATGATTGCCATGTCTAGTTTCTTGTATCATACCACAGTTCTAGTTAAATGATTTCCATGTCTAGTTTCTTTTTTAAGGCCATAGTTAAGCGACAGATGAGTATTGGTTTAAGTGGGTAATTGTGATAAGTGGTAGCGGTTCCAAGTCTTGTTCTAAGTTTCATGCCTCAGTTTGAGTTCTTGTTCAGACCTTGGTTCCCATTTTCTTGTACGCTGACTGTAGTTGTCAAAGAATTTGATCCTGCACTTACTTCCAGTCCCACTCTCATATCGTAACACTCATATTGAGTCATAAACATGTGAAACATATTATGGTATTATATTAAGTCATAAACATGTGAAACATATCATATTAGTCATAAACATGTCATAGAATCATATTGAATCATAAAAATATGTGAAACATCTCAAATTAAGTCATAAACATGAAACATGTCATAGTATCATATGAAGTCATAAACATGTGAAATATATCAAATTAGGTCATAAACAAGTGAAACATCTCATAGTGAGTCATAAACATTATTGTAACCCCAGCCAAACCATAACACTCGCATTATAGTAACCCTACCCAAACCCAATCCAATCAATAGGATAATAGTAACCCTAGCCAACCCCTACACTAGCATAATAGTAACCCTATTCTACCCCTAACACTAGCACAACTGAAAACCTAGCCCACCCTTACCACAAGCATTATTGTAACTCCATCCAAAAACTAAAACTAGCTTTATACTAACCCAAGCCAAACCCTAACCATCACATTATAGTAATCCTAGGTGAAAGAAATTCTCTTATATCATGTACTCTCTGATATTATGAACTGCTATTAAGACACCTTAGATACAGGGAACACTGGGGTATAGTTACTGTTTGTGTGTCTCTGTGCTATCAAATACATATGATGAATGTATTCACTTTATTACCTCTGAATAAGCTGATCAACTGCCATCCTTTATTATAGCTGACACATGTATTTTCTATACCTTGAAAAGACTTATTTTTGTGTGCTGTGTATGAATCTGTCTAGCACCTGTACAAGTAGAAACCCGCCCACGCACTGCTGCTTATGCTTAGCTATGTGTATAAATACTCCTGTTCTAGACGAAATAAACTGGAAGTCTCTGTGAACAGCATGTGTCAATGTGTGTGTTCATTTAGACTCTCCAGGCACCTGAACACTCTACGGTCAAACACACTTTCTAGTTCATAGCAGCACAGAACTAAGAGTTAAGAGAAATAAAAAGGCTGTAAGGCTGACGGAGCACTGAAGGACATAATCTGAGATTCCTTATCTCTAACACTAGCCCAACCTGGCTAGTCTGGCAAAGTCTAGCATAATAGTAACCCTAGACCAACCCTAACACTGGCAAAAGTAACCCTATCCCAAGCCTAACACTAGCATAATAGTAACCCTAGCCCAACCCTAACACTAGCTTAACAGTAACCCTATTCCAACCCTAACACTAGTGTCTAATTTCTGAGTAGCCCCTAACTGGTCACGAGACACCAGTAGATCTATCTCAGGAACAGGATGGACCTCAGAATGGACCAACCCTAACACTCACATAATAGTAACCCTAGCCCAAACCCTAAGACTCACATAATAGTAACCCTAGCCAAACCCTAACACTAGCATAATAGTAATACTAGCACAATCCTAACCCTAGAATAATACTAACCCTAGCCAAACCCTAACACACGTATTATAGTAGCCCTAGCCCAAACCTAACACTCACATAATAGTAACCCTAGCCAAAACCCAACCATCGCATTATAGTAACCCTAGCCAAACCCAAACACTAGCATAATTGAAACCCTAGCCCATCCCTAACATTAGCATAATAGTAATCCTAGCCCAACCCTAACCCTAGCATAATAGTAACCCTAGCCAAACCCTAACTCTCGCATTATCGTAGCCCTAGACCAACCCAAACACGAGCATAATAGTAACCCTAGCTAAACCCTAACACTCACACTACAGTAACCCTTGCCAAACCCTAACACTCATTATAGTAATCCTGGCCAAACACTAACTCTAGCACAATAATAACCCTAGCCTACCCCTAATCCCAACATAATAATAAACCTAGCCCAACCATAACACTAGCATAATAGTAACCCTAGCCCACGCCTAACCATAACCCTAGCCAAACCCTAACACTCGCATTATAGTAAACCTAACCCAAGCCTAACACTCGCATAAAAGTAACCCTAGCCAAACCCTAACACTAGCATAATTGAGACCTTAGCCCATCCCTAACATTAGCATAATAGTAATCCTAGCCCAACCCTAACCCTAGCATAATAGTAACCCTAGCCAAACCCTAACTCTAGCCTAATAGTAACCCTGGTCCAACCCTAACACTAGCATTATAGTAACCCAAAACAAACCCTAACTCTAGCATAATAGTAAACCTAGCCCAACCACAACAATAGCATAATAGTAATCATAGCCCAACTATAACACTAGCATTACAGTAACCCTATCCAAACCTTATACTAGCATAATAGTAATCCTAGCCCAACCCCAACCCTAGCATAATGGTAACCCTAGCAAAACCCTAACACTCGCATTACAGTTACCCTAGCCAAACCCTAAAACTAGCATTATAGTAACCCAAGACAAACCCTAACTCTAGCACAATAATACCCCTAGTCCAACCCTTACACTAGTATAATAGTACCCCTTGTTTAACCCTAACACGAGCATAATAGTAACACTAGCTAAACCCTAACATTAGCATAATAGTAACCCTAGCCCAACAATAACACTCGCATTATAGTAACGTAGCCAAACCCTAAAATTCTCATTACTGTACCCTTAGACAAATCCTAACTTTAGCACGAGAAAACCCCTAGCCCAATCCTAACGCTATGCTAGAGTTAGGATAGCATAAGCCTGGACCAACCCTATCACTAGCAAAATAGTAACCCTAGCCAAACCCTAACCATCGCATTATAGTAACCCTAGCCAAACCCTAACACTCGCATTATAGTAATCCTTGCCAAACCCTATCTCTAGCACAATAGTAACCCTAGCCCACCCCTAACCCTACCATAATAGTAAACATAGACCAACCCTAACAGTAACCCTAACATAACTCTAGCATAAGAGTAACCCTAGACCAAACCTAACACTAGCATAATAGTAACCCTAACCAAACCCTAACTCTAGTACAATAGTAACCCTAGACCAACCCTAACCCTACCATTATAGTAACCCTAGCCAAATCATAAAACTCACATTATAGTAGCCCTAGACCAACCCTAATTCAATTCAATTCAATTTTTCAATTCAATTTTATTTGTATAGCACTTTTTACAATAGACATTGTCTCAAAGCAGCTTTACAGAAATATCAACATGGTATACAGATATTAAAGGTGTGAATTTATCCCAACTGAGCAAGTGGCGATGGTGGCAAGGAAAAACTCCCTAAGATGTTTTAAGAGGAAGAAACCTTGAGAGGAACCCGACTCAGAAGGGAACCCATCCTCATCTGGGTAACAATAGATAGTGTGAAAAAGTTCATTATGGATTTATATGAAGTCTGTATGGCCTTAGGAGCAGCCGTAGTCCCAGCAGTCTGGAATTAGAGAAGATTTGAGCTCCATCCAGAGGCAGAAAGTATCTGGATCTCTAGTATCTCCATAAATTCGTGTGGGGCTCGGCGAAAGGAGAGAGGGAGAAAAAAGATTATTATGACTGCGAAGCAGTAGAACAGAATCTAGTCAGGGTAGGCTTGAGTAAACAAATACGTTTTACCTAATGCTAGCCCAACCCTAACACTTGCATAATTGTAACCCTAGCTATATCCTAACAATCGCATTATCGTAACCCTAGCCAATCCCTAACACTTCCATTATAGTAACCCTAACCAAACCCTAACTCTAGCACAACAGTAACCCTAGACCAATAATAATAACCCTAATGTAGCATATATTAAATATGTACTATGTATATAATGTGTAGACCAGATTTCAGAAGACTAAAGGGTATGTAGGAGGTAGTGGATTGAAACAATAACAGTGACAGCACAACTGATAAGGTAAATATAGAATGATTTATATACAATTTAGAGTGAGAGAAATTAAACATGTACAATACATATATAATACCCTAGTGTGCACCCTCTAAATTAAGCCTAAGATAAAATATATTATATATATATACAGAGAATATAACAAAACTTAAATAAAATAAAATCACATCCAGACTTAAAATGTCTTTCAATGTCTCCGCAATTTCTTTTACTCTGAATGAAGGCACTCCTCTAGAGTATTTTCATTTGTAGTCCTTTGCAGAAAAACCAAAATAATTTAAAATAAAAATACCGTCCTCCAAGACACAGTGGTTCTGGTTGGGTGGCTCGCCATCAGACTGTTGAAAAATTGTTGTAAACTTCTTCCCATGGAATCAAAAAAACCTGACCTGTATAAACAGTGTCAGAGTAAAACAAAATGAAATCTATGTTCAAAACATATACATATTACACACCACAGTGTTTTTAAATTATAAATTACAGCCAGTATCCTTTTTATACAACTCAAACAAAATGGAGCAAAAGCTACGTGCAGTGAAACACGTTAACAACTAACACTTGACATAACTGAATATAACTCACATTTATACAATGCAATTTAACAATTTAATAACTCAGAAGTAATGTGACTCAAAACACTTTTGGAAATTTTTTTTAAAATTCGAATTGACATTTACATGGCTAAATGAAAGAGAAGAAAATAACCAAGAAATGCAACATGCTGCGTCATAGCTGTATTAGCTTAGCATAGCACTCGGCACCTAATTAACTCTAAGCTTCACTCACCAGGTTTCACGTTGGATAAAACTACAAACTGAAGTTCCTCAGCACTCCAACTGGCAGTAGTATTGTTTCGACTTTTGGTTTCACTCTTTCAAACAGTTCATTATAATATATAATTATAATTGAGGCTTTTTCTATTTTTTTCTGTCTCCTTTTCTCTCCTCACTTTGGCTGTGTACGCCGTCTGCGCAGTAAAAAAAAACCCTCCCGCTGTCACCTGTCAATCAAGGCGGGACCTGTAGAATGGTGTTAATTGGTCGAAATTATCTACATGAAACATTTCAACTGGTTCAAATAACGTATTTGAAAGTATAGTGGTTTACATTCTGATTTATTTTTTAATAAATGCTGGCCCAAATTTAGCCTATTACCCAAAGACACTTAAAATTCAACACAGAAGCAAATACTCACATCTGTGAACCCAGTTGGAGATAGAAAAAAAAGACACCAGCCACGAGTGAGAAGAAGCAAGGGTCCAGATTTTATTTCCACCTCACGAGATCCACACCAATGAGAATTCTCAGAAGTGATCTGACACCTGGAGCTCAAGCTCCAGTATTTATACAGTAGATAACCAATATATTTTAGAAAGACTATGATTTCAATACCAATAGGGTTCAAAAGAGCTCATCTACATTACCATGATTTTTTAAAAAAAAGGCTTATCAAATTTACCATGATGTTTTGAAAGAGGACTTTCTGACTACCATTAGGATTGAAAGTGGGAGAGAGAAAAATTTTTTAGAGAGACCTTAGTCTCATGTTGTTATCTCATAATGTTATGTGTGTGCGTTGGGGCCTTCGTGTGTGTTATGTCTGCACGCCTGCCCTTGACTGTACGAGAGTGTGTGTGTGTTTCTCCGCCTGCCCTCCTCAGCTCTTATATTTCTCTGTGACTAATAAACCATAGTGTGTTACTCTTAAAGATCTTAAAGTGTGAATCCAAGCAGTCCTATGTAATTTTATTGAAAATTCACATTACTCATACTAGGTCTCCCTCGTGTTTATTTCATGTCATTTTTATCCACAACATTCCCCCATATGAGGCTATAAAGCCTCATAAACTACCTTAATTGAGCGGGTATCTGTGGAGAAACTGGTTCTGCCGCACCCCATGGCCGTCCCCCGCTAGCTGTCGGAGGATTACTCTAACGAAGCCATAATTCCTGCGCTCATCCTCGTAATCAAATGGGTCCCTTACAGTAACCACTTCTACACTACACTGATCAGGATTGGATCTACACGTCCCTATCTTTCTCAACTGGGCCTGTCAGCCCACAGTTTTGTATTTGTCGGGACCTGCAGAGTCTTGCTCCCCCCCCAAAAAAAATTAAAATAAATAAAACCCCAAACCTTCGAATTCAGGAGTGGGTGAAAAAACCTCCTATGAGGAAAAATTCCCACCCTGCCAGCACTATGTGCTTTGACAGCACCATTATACTTTTCTCGTGCCTGAGTGCGTCACACTTTGTTGCACATCACATGTCACGGGTCATATCACAAACATTTTATAACAATACAACTTGACGGTCTCTGTTGGCAGTAGCTCCCTGTATGCTGGTTGTCTTCAGCTCAAGCACTTTACGTACTGTAGAGAGCCACCCTTTGGGGAGAGGTTAGGCTAGCACTTACACCCAGGGTATGGATCATCACATCTTCTCATCCTGGTCTGCCATTGACTTGAGAGTTCTACGATAATGTCTCTTGAGGGCAGACCCCCCGTTGACAGCAGCTTCGTACCGGACCTTCACGTGTTCCCCACCACCGTCATTGGAGGATCGAGCATCCTCCGGGGGATCGGGGGTCGCATGTTCTTGTAGTCAGCTGCTGCCTTGTAGTCAGCTTCAGCCATTCTCTCGCTGCTCTTGGTTTCCCACCTCCGGGTGAACACCTCCCCCCATTGAGGCGGTAACGCCTCACCCTTAACAATGCACCCAGCTCTTTTCCTGTGAATAGATAGCTTCATACATAATGGTTAGTTGTGTCATATGTTTTTGATCCATCTGCAATTACTCCAGTGGCAGTCCTTCATAAGGAACAGACACAGACATGGGTCGAACCGTAAGCATTTCATGCGGTGTTAGATACATATTGCTGTTAGTCTGCATGCGATAGGTCATTAGTGCAAGAGGTAGAGCATCTACTGAAATATGTTTAGTATCAGCACAAATTACGTTAAACTTGAGATGGTATGCCAGATCTAGGACCTATCCCTGGTCAAGGAAAAAAAAATTTTTTGAGCACAAATATCACACTCAGATTATCCTCCACCGTTGCCTGTAAGTAGATCATTCCTAAGTAAGTAAGATCATTCCTCTACCTTCCCCCTCGCACACTGGTTAAAACTATGGGCATCTGTAATACATACAGTGCAAAGTGCAGAAGGTACAATTAGAATTCAATTAACTATTTGCTCGGTATATTAAAGTGGCGTTCCAACTTATTCTAAAACCTCACTGCATTCGCACAACTCCAAAACGATGACACAATCCATGGGCATAAATGTCAGTATTTATCTATATATTTATATATTAGCAATTCTACCCTTAACCAGGTTGCACTCTGCAGTGATAGCTTTTAATTCAGCCAATTGGGCAGATCAGGGTGCTCATAATGTTTGTGAAATTTCAGACTCGAAACTTTTAAGCTCGAGGAAATATGAATCTCGGCTAGGCAATCGTGAGTGTTCTCAGTGACTGGCTCCACAGAATTAATTAGGCAATACAACACTACAGTTGGTGTGTTAGGCACACTAATGGGTTTAAGAGTTTCAATTTTGGGTGGCACATAGACTAACCCCATATCCCCATATCCTATTCTTTCAAAATAGAAATGACCTGGTGTGATGAGTGTAAGATCGATGTGTGAGAGAGCAGTTTTCCCAGTGATCTGCACTAAGAGAGCATCTCCAGCCGCAGCACGCACCGTGCTGGCAATCCTTGTGCCACCAAATCCAATGTTTTCGATACATAAACTACAGCCCTGCAATGCTCCTGAGCCGGGACCCCCCCAGTGGCGTCCCCCCTTTCAGTCACATGTAAGACACATTGTTGAAGTTTGCCAGCCATAGTACAGGTGCAGAGCATAAGTCCATTCAATGTCAGGCTTGTCCAAAGAACACCCAGATCTCAGGATTTTGTCATGTAGAGAGCAATCAGTGATCCACTGCAGACCATACTTGATAACGTCCAGGAACAGTTGTTGTGCTTTATGGGGCGGAGGATGACCCCAATCATGTCCTGTCGGCCTTGGGAGCGTGCAAGGGAGTCTATGGCCACAGAGGAGTACACCGCAGGGGAGCCCACAGCCCCCGAAGGAGACGCTCCCAGGTGTACTACTGATCTAGGAATGTTAAGGGAAGTAATGGCCTTGAGCTCTCACATGCAGTCACTTGGAAAAAGTGCTGATCAATAATAATATCATGTGGAATGGGATGGGTTACATTAGGGACATCTTTTGTGTGTGTGTGTGTGTGTGTGTGTGTGTGTGTGTGTGTGTGTGTGTATATATATATATATATATATATATATATATATATATATATATATATATATATATATATATATATATATATATATATATATATATATACACATACATACACACACACACCATACTATAAATAATGGAGCTACTGGGATGACTAGTTAGTTGACTGTGCAACTTTTGTGTAAAATGCCATCCTCTTCCAGCCTTGGTTACATTGGTTACTGGGTGGGTTGTATTGCAGAAATTATTGCAGTTGTTATCACAGTTTGCTGTAATAATGCTAGACTAAGTGGGCATGTTCCTTCATCCTTTTCTGAGTATTGAAGGTATTGTTTACAGGACACAGGATGACTATACTTCACTTTAGCTTATTACAGTGTACATGTTACTTGCCGTGCTTCAGCCTTATGCAGCCCATAATGTGCTAGGTTTGTTAGCAAGTTCAGGATGAGGGGTGCCATCATCACTGTCCACTTTGGAAACTGGAGACAGACAACTGGGAACACAACTGCAAAACCCATCATTAAATGTTCAATTTATGCCCCTGATCTAGGCCTATTACAAATGGTGAATACTTTTCAAGTGATTCACTGTATACTGATTTTAATAATGCAGAAAGCCATTAAACATTCAAAATGAGGAGACTTCTGATGTTTACAGAGCACACACATATTGTTCGATATAAATCAATCACAAGGCCCTGATTGTGTGGAGTCTGTATTTCTAAACTTAGCAGCTGATATTATTTCATCTCTTTTAACTTATCTTTTTAATCTTTCATTAGACAACGGGGTTATACCAGAAGTTTGGAAATCCGCTTTTTTGTTTTTTCATTAAACCAGGGAAATCCCACTATATAAGATCATTACAGTCCAATCCCAAAGCCTCCTGTCCCATGTCCCTTTTAGAAAGCCTTTTCAGTGAACCGTTGACATGTTATCAGTTTGCAAAAAAGTCTAAGGTCATATAAACATATCACAACAGCTGTTTTGAAAGTCCTAAAACAATGTCACGGTACCTTCTGCACTTCCCTGTTTGTCGATTTATCAAAGGCTTTCGACACAATGGATCATGAAATATTGCTGCAGAGATTAATGTTGGTCTATCAAATCATTTAAAAATTATTAAAGTAATCTCAACTTCTCTAATCAAAGGAATAACACCTCTCATAAAGGGGTCTTCCACTTTCATGTTTAGTTAATCTGTAAAAGAGTTCTAGTCTGTTGACTTTAAAAAATACAAACCCAATTGGCATTCATTCATTCTTATCCCTTCCTGATTTCCTTTCTTAATATTCTTCTGGTGCATGAAAAACAAAATCCTTTAGTCTAGGACTATTTGTGATGTACACTAACCTAACATGTTAATATCCCATCTGTGCTAACGAGTGATAATCCCAATAATACAGAACTAAAATAGAGTAAATGAGGTTGAGATCTAGACATGTATTTACAGTTCTCTAGTCACTTTTATCCCACTAATTTTTATTCAAAACAACCTAGTGAATTTGGTTTTATGTGTACAACAATAGTGTTTAGTTTAAATGGTAGACATGCATGCACCCCTTTGTCCCTTATTAACTTATAACTGTACCACACTCAAAATATCACTCAGACCCTCATACATGATATTTAAATTTTGTTCACTTTATTTAAATATATCTAATTAGGAGTAATGTGAATATGTATTTAACTTAGTCTAAAATAAAATTTATCATCCATGAGCTTTGTTTCAATTTACCACCAATTTGTTTCCTTGGCTGAGCGCCCATTTGTGAAAAGGCATAAGATTCCTTCTATAAATGTATCCATTTCATTTAAACTGTATTTGACCATATTAAGGTAGTGTTAAATCTACTCATGTCACAAACCACATTTCCCATCCTGCACTGCGGTCCACAAACATGGCTGCCATGGACTGCAATTCCCAGATCACACACACCTGCATCCAGTTCACAGCTCAGTCACAGCTACCATATAAAGATTTATCAATTCACTTCACAGATTGTGCAGTATATGCTCCATTCCTCGAGTTTGTGACCACTGCTCTGCATTATTTAAATATTGCAACTCGTATACTTTGTATGACATATCCATAGCACACCGTATAATTAAGATTATATTATATTTTTTTAATATATAATTATATATTATATATATATATATATATATATATATATATATATATATATATATATATATATATATATATATATAAAAATATTAATTTACACAACTACTTTATTCTATTCACCAATCTACAGTTCAGAAAAGAAACAAATCACTTCAAACTACACTGTTGCAAAGAGACTGTAATTAAACTAACTCACAAACTCACATCAGCACAACGTGTCAGCAAAAGGAACCATTATGCAAGGCTGCCTAATCCAGATACTCGTACTCCCTGCAAAACCTGAATTCCACATTAAGTAATCACCACCTTATTCTAATGTTACGGACTCAGATATCACATCTGTAACAGGCGTACAACACCTTACAGAGAGTTTAAAATGTGCGGACTACTACTGCCATCTGATCTTACTAATTATTCATCACTGGACATAACCAGCATTTAAAGAGAAAATATGCAGAAATTATTGAGGATTATGCAACATGAATACCACACGCCAGAAGAACTCACACTTACACTGCTTAACAATGTATAGACACATACCCGTATAGGAATCACAGATACACAAATTAGTTATGGTTATTCCAGCTCTTGTTAGGGAGTCAGTTCATTTGACTTACTTACATTTAATATTGCTGTGAATGTACAGTGCTCCCTAAAACCAAATGTTTAGGCTCAACATTATCTCAACGGGGGGAGGTGTGACTTAGCCTGATACGGACCACATTGCACATGTCTCACTTCGGTCCTTGTGATTTGGCCTCAGAGTTAGGCAGAGACTGTAACCTCGGGTCTGTTTTATTTTTCAGGTTTTTATTAATTTGTTAAGTACATCACTCACAAGGGACAGGTTCAAATGTCAGCTGATCAATTTTATCATTAGTCAGGCAAAGATGTCGATATGCCTGTGCAGAAGAAACAACGTGGCACAACACATAAACTGCCAGTAAAGTTCTCTCCGGACTGATAACATCAAAAAATACTGATTGATTTTAATTTTTACAGAAATATGTTTAAGCATATTATATATATATATATATATATATATATATATATATATATATATAAAAATCTCTGGCTCTCCCCGGACTGAGTTGGGGCTATCATCTGCGTAGGCCTTGCGGCAGCTTTCGCAAATAGTTATATTATCATCATTTTGGGGCCTTTAACTAAACACATTCATAATTTATGGAATATAAATGAAAGGTCCAAATGGACTGACTCACTCATTTCTCAACAATGGCCTGAAAATGCACACTCCCCCCCCCCACCTTCAGTCTTCCTTCTTCCCTGGATCACACAATCGGGGAATATGTTATATATTACAGGTCTAGAAGTTCTTATTTACAGAATGGGCAGTCTGGCAGATGTCTAAGATATTTACAATGTTCTTGAATGCTCCCCAATTTTTAAAACACTCATACAGCAGTTATTGATACCAAATTAATTATAATACACACAGTCACACCCGACTCACAGAAAGTCTGTACCAGATTCAAAACATTCAAAAAAAGCAAAAATGAATCTGAAGCTCAATCTGAAGAGCACACACAGAGTGTTGTTTTTTTCCTTTTTTTTCCCCCTTTCTTCCACACAGACAGCAGGCCTGCCTGCACAGATAAGAACAAACAGGAACACACACACACTCCTTTTTATCAACAACGCCTGCAAGCTCACATACACATATTATATTCACTCACTATTACACATATTTATTTTATTACATACACACAATTGAGGTTTCGGAGTATAAAGCACCTTCACACCGGCTCCGTATGTATGAAGCTTACAGTCATATAAATTAAATGCAACTTTCTCCGAAACTAATTTTCAAAGCTTATCAAACACACATATCTCCTTATGTATGGAGCTCATGTTCAGTGCACTAATGAATACATTTTTCCCTGTCTCCAAAACTAAGTTTCAGAGCTTATCGCACATGCATGCACGCTCTCACACCACACTCATATTATAAGCACACACATTTGTTATTACACATTCATACACCGAGCACGCTGGGTCCGTTCCCTAAGTTGTGTGACCAGGACCTGGGCCCAGGATTTATACCCCTCTCTATCCAGACCTGGACTCAATCCAGCAGTATTAGGGGTCCCCCACCAATTCAGCCGCCACCTCTAGTGGCCGGTATCTGTGGTTTGAGGCCTCAACTCCACCTGCTTCCTATCCAGCCCTGGAATACCAGCGGTATTGCAGGACTTTCACTCACACAACACATACAATTTCATTAAGCAGTCTTATGAAACTTATACATAGCCCTTATACAATTACAATCAGTTCACACTTCTCTTACCTCTTCTCACTCACTCAAGGTTCTTTTGGAGACCAACTTTAGTCTTTCTTCCCACCCCGGGGCTCCCCACTCGTAACAACAGATCACTAAAACAGAACTTTGAAATAACAGGTGTCTGCAATACCCCTTTTCCCCTACACGGCCTACCTGTTGCTTAGAGAGTGAAGTCCCACGGGAGAGACTACAGACATAATATAGATCTTAACCCAGTCCCATCTGGGGTTCCAAATGCTGGCCCAAATTTAGCCTATTACCCAAAGACACTTAAAATTCAACATAGAAGCAAATACTCACATCTGTGAACCCAGTTGGAGATAGAAAAAAAGACACCAGCCGTGAGTGAGAAGAAGCAAGGGTCCAGATTTTATTTCCACCTCACGACATCCACACCAATGAGAATTCTCAGAAGTGATCTGACACCTGGAGCTCAAGCTCCAGTATTTATACTGTATTTACACAGTAGATAACCAATATATTTTAGAAAGACTATGATTTCAATACCAATAGGGTTAAAAAGAGCTCATCTACATTACCATGATGTTTAAAAAAAAGGCTTATCAAATTTACCATGATGTTTTGAAAGAGGACTTTCTGACTGCCATTAGGATTGAAAGTGGGAGAGAGAGAAAACAATTTTAGAGAGACCTTAGTCTCATGTTGTTATCTCATAATGTTGTGTGCGCGTTGGGGCCTGTGTGTGTGTTATGTCTGCACGCCTGCCCTTGACTGTACGAGAGTGTGTGTGTTTCTCAGCCTGCCCTCCTCAGCTCTTATATTTCTCTATGACTAATAAACCATAGTGTGTTACTCTTAAAGATCTTAAAGTGTGAATCCAACCAGTCCTGTGAATTTTCAATAAAATTACATATTACTCATACTAGGTCTCCCTCGTGTTTATTTCATGTCATTTTTATCCAGAACAGAATCTATATTGTTTTAAATTCGGTTTTAAAATATTTATTTGTATACATCCCATTACATGTTGTTTATGGTTGACAGGTAACAACCTTTGGTTCACTATATGATAACGTTGGTAAACTGTCTAAATTTTCAACCCCAACCAATGAATTGACAATGGCTGTGTTTAGGCCTTGGAATAGGGCTTGAACAACTGATACCAGAGGGTTTCCAAACTGAGAGTGGGCAAGTCTATCAGGCTTATCTCTCCGTCAAGTAGACTGTCTGACAGGATTGTCATCATTGTGGTCCTCCTTTCAGTTGCTGGTACTCAAACATCAGAATTTTCATCTACTGGGACATTTTCAATTTCCACAGCCTCCACTTGAATTTCCTTGAGATGCACTGGTGCAGTTAAATTGTCTGGAGCATCCACACACAAACTGTCATCTGGACCTTTGACAGGCGCAACCAAAAGGTATAGTATCCAGCATTTCCTTTGGATTAATCGTGTCATAAACTGTAGAAACTTTTGTTTCCCGAAGTGGTGGCTTTTCAAACCAGTGATCTTGGATATCAACATCTAGATAGTCTATTTCTTCAGGATTTTCATCAAAATCATGTGGACTCGTGTCCTACGTTTTGGAATCGTCTTCGTCTAGACTGGTTTTTTGACTTCTGGAACAGGTAGGAATCCACAAGGTAGTAAGAGATTCTCTATGTAACGTACGCAGAGGACTGTCTTTCGTTTCTGGTCTAACAGTGTACACTTGCAGATCACCTGCTTTCTTCACAACTACATAGGTCATAGGCTCCCATTTGTCCCACTTGTCTGCTAACTTATGCTTCCCACGCAGGCGAACATTCCTTACCAGTACACGATCGCCAGTGTCCAGCATGGAATTGGTAACGTTTGTCGAAACTTGTCTTGTTCTTTTGTGCAATCTTAAGTGCATTGCGTGAAGCTATGTAATACCTCCAGGTGAGATTTTAAGTCATGTACATACTGGGAATGTGGCTTGGATGGATTGTCCCTCACGGGTAAGCCGAATGCTAAGTCGACAGGCAACCTAGGTTGATGCCCGAACATTAGCTCATATGGTGTGAATCCTGTGACCTCATGTCCTTGTAAGCATGCACAATGGGCTTAAAGTCTTTCGAGTGCGTTTTGTCTTGTTCCTCCAAAATACCGAGCATATTAAGCAAGGTTCTATTGAAACGTTCTACAGGGTTTCCCCTTGGGTGGTATGGTGTAGTTCATATCTTCTGAATGCCTGAGACGTCAGAGTTCTTTTATTGTGCGAGATTCAAAATCTGGCCCTTGGTCACTATGAAGCCTTTCAGGAATACCATAATGTACAAAGAAATTCTCCCACAAACACTTTGCGACAGTTCTTGCTTTCGGGTTCGGTGTGGCGACAGCAACAGCATATTTTGTGAAATGATCAGTTATCACTAAAATGTCTTTGGTGTTGCTTCTATAAGGCTCTATAGAGAGGAAGTCCATGCAGACCAGCTGCAAGGGTCTGGTGACTTGGATATTTACGAATGGTGCGGCTTTTTCAGGTAAAGCTTTTTGACGAACACAACGGTTGCATGTCTTTACTTTTCGTTCAACTTCAGCTGCCATCTTTGGCCAGTAAAATCTGGACCTTACTAGATCAAGGGTTCTTTCTTTACCCATGTGACCTAGATCGTCATGTAAACTTTTTAAAACAACAGCTCGAAGCTCTTCTGGCAGGACTAATTGATAAGTGAAGTTTTCTTTGTCCTGTCGCCTCCTGTAGAGGACTCCATTCTTCAACTCTAGGTGTGTCCACTCCTGCAAGAGGAAAGGAGGATCGGGAAGCTCACATCTCACTGTGGGAGGAGGCTTTTCATCATCTACTAAATGACGTTGCTCAAATCGGTCAATGCGCTCATGCGCTTTCTTGGATATGTGGTCGTTTATCAGCTCTGTTTCAGAGCTGTTTCAGAGCTGATAAACGACCACATATCCAAGAAAGTGCATGAGCGCATTGACCGATTTGAGAAACGTCATTTAGCAGATGATGAAAAGCCTCCTCCCACAGTGAGATGTGAGCTTCCTGATCCTCCTTTCCTCTTGCAGGAGTGGACACACCTTGAGTCTTGAGAGACCATCCGCATCTAGATTTTGTCTTCCTGCTCTGTACTGTAACTTAAATGAGAAAGTAGAAAGAGCAGCCAACCACCTATAACTAGTGGCATCAAGTTTAGCTGTTGTGAGGAGGTAGGTCAAAGGATTTCTATCTGTTACAACAGACTGACTGCCATACAGGTAATTGTTAAACTTTTCTGTCACACTCCATTTAAGTGCTAAAAATTCAAGCTTATGGGCCGGACATCTGGACTCACTGTGTGACAACCCCCTGCTAGCAAATGCAATGACACGCATCTGTCCCCCCTGCTCTTGGTATACAGCAGCACCTAACCCTGTGGTACTAGCGTCTGTATGCAGAATATATGGTAGTTTAGGATTAGCAAAGCCCAGGACAGGAGCAGTGGTTAGCTTGTCAATGATTGAGTTAAATGCTTGTTGGCAGGTGAGTGTCCAGCGGTTGTTAAAGGGCTCTTTTGGGTGGAAGTAGCACTTGCTTTTCTCTTTCACTTTGGCACCTTTGCGAAGTGGTGGGTATCCTGCAGTCAGATCGTTGAGTGGTTTAACAATCTGGGAATAACCTTTAACGAATCTCAGGTAATAGCCGGAAAGTCCTAGGAATGATCTTAACTCTGAGATTATTTGGACTTGGCCAGGTTTTTAAATCTTTTCGGGATCTGTTGCTACACCATCCTCTGACACTATATGTCCCAAGTAGCGGACAGATTTCTGGAAGAACTTGCACTTTTCAGGCAAAAGTTTCAATCCGTACTGCTTGAGACAATCGAGAACATGTAGCAAGCGGCTCTCGTGTTCTAATGTGTCAGAAAATATTATCAAGTCATCCAGGAAGACGAGTACTTCCTTGAGATTAACATCCCCCATACACTTCTCCATTAATCTCTGGAATGTGCTTGGGGAAATTGTCGCTCCTTGTGGCATACGGTTAAATTCCCAAAACCCCAAGGAACATGTGAACGCAGTTTTAGGCTTGTCTTCGACTTCAATCTGATAATAACCAGATTTAAGATCTAGCACAGAATACCATTTTGAGCCACTTAAAGCTGAAAATGTCTCCTCAAGATTTGGTAAGGCATATGCATCTTTCACTGTCTGGAGATTCAATTTCCGGTAGTCGATGCATAGCCGGACATCGCCATTTTTCTTTCTTACAACCACTATGGGTGAAGAAAAAGAAGATTTTGACTCTCTGATTACTCCACTTCCCAGGAGCTATTGGAGATGTTTTCGAACAGCATCTAGGTCTTTGGGATGTATCGGTCAAGCTCGGTGTTTAAACGGGGTTTCATCGCTCAGGTTGATGTGATGTTTCACTTTTTGAGAGTGTCCAAATCTAATTCATGTTGAGCAAAGACCTCTGGCATGCTCTCAAGCTTTTCTGTGATGCGTTCTTTCCACACTTTGGGTAGTGGAGAATCACTACAGTTGAAAACAGGTTTTGACTCTCGATCAGGTAAGTGTTCACTTATTGTTGAACCAGAACTTGATACACTTTGTTCTTTTGAATGTACGCTCTGTACAGCATGTAATTCAGCAATTACACATTTGAGTGGTATTGTCACATTATCCTCAATCTCATTTGTAAGCACAACTGGTAGATGGCAGGGCTGATGTGTTGGTAAGGTAAACAGACAGCTTTTAACTACTATCACCCCAGGTAAGTATGACATAGCTGGATGCTACACTACAACCCATTTATCTGAATGAAGCCCATGTGAGGTAACTGACCGTTCTAACACTACTGATTGCCCTGCAGGAATAACCACATGTTCTTTGCTTTGAGATCTCACCAACCCAAGATGACCATCAGTGGTTTGTTTTTGTCTTAGTTCTAAGGTTTTTAAAACTGCCCTGTAACCAAAGGGAGAAGGCTGAAGGTTAAAGGACTGACTTTGAGTACTGCTCATAGAGCACATCACGAGTATTTGTTCCTATTAAAACTAGGGATTCTGTGTGTACCTTAACATCTGGCACAACCAGTGCCAAAGTTGTCACTTCAATATCGTTCTCAAAAAACTCTTCTGGGAAGGTAACATTGATTTCAACGTAGCCCTCGTAAGGCACAGATTGACCGTTTGCACCTTCGACTTCTAGTAAATCGTCAAGGGAATGAATAGGCTGTTCTGATAAGTGTTGCTCATAAAAAGACGGGGAAAATGTAGTGACCTGTGAACCAGTGTCTAATAAGCAACTACATGGTTTACCTGCTATACTGACTTGTGCAGTACATTTTGTACCTATTAACCCTTTAGGTAGTCTTGTTCGTTTTTCAGCTTTTTTACACTTTAATGTGACATGTCTTGGTTTGGGACATTTCAAATACGCTTCAGTCCCCGTTTGTCCTGCACAATAGTAACCCTAGCTCAACCCTAACACTCGCATTATCGTAGCCCTAGCCCAACCCTAACACTAGCAGAATAGTAACCCTAGACCAAACCTAATACTCGCATAATAATAACAACCCTAGCCAAACCCTAACTCTAGCACAATTGTAACCCTAGCCCACCCCTAACCCTAGCATAATAGTAAACATAGACCAACCCTAACATTAGCATAACAGTAACCCTAGCATAACCCTTGCATAAGAGTAACCCTAGCCAAACCCTACCACTTCCATTATAGTAACCCTAGCCAAACCCTAACTCTAGCACAATAGTAACCCTAGACCAACCCTAACACTAGCATAATAGTAAGCCTAGCCAAACCCTAACACTCTCTCTCGGTTGTCCGTCGTAGCAAAGAAGACCATTTTGTCATCAGAGATGATGCGTGCGTAGATGGCTGATCAGGCCAATCTTTGCACAGAAAGTCCTATGGCAGGTGGGACAGGGTGGACGTCTCCGGGAGGGTTGCTGACACGGGTTTTTCCGGCTTGCCTCTTTCGTTCGGCTGCAGCTGTCCGATTTGTCTCACACAGCAAAAAGCCCTTGTGGGTGGAGGAGTGCCAGGCGTCACAATCCAATGCAGTCTGTTCCCAGGAGGCAGGATTGATGTTAAACGCTTTCAGTGAGGCTTTGAGGGTATCTTCGAAGCGTTTCTTTTGGCCTCCTTGGCAACGCTGACCTTTCTGGAGCTCGCCATAGAAGAGTCTCTTTGGTAGACGCTGGTCTGTCATGCGTATCACATGTCCTGCCAGCGTAGCTGGGTCATCATCAAGATGGTGAAGATGCTAGGGAGGCCTGCTTGGTTGAGAACCAGAGTGTCTGGGACTTTGTTCTGCCACTTGATGCCAAGGATTTTCCTGAGACTGGTGGTGTGAAAATGGTTCAGTTTCCTGGCATGACGTTGGTACACTGTCCACGATTGTCACGCATACAGCAGTGTGGGGAGCACAACTGCCCTGTACACTTTCAGCTTTGTCTGGATGGTGATGCCTCTTCGGTTCCAAACCTTGGCATACAGTCTCCCGAAAGCTGAGCTGGCTTTCACAATGCGGACGTTAACTTCGTCACCTACTGTGGCATTTTCTGACAATGTGCTGCCGAGGGAAGTGAACTTGGTCACTGTTTTCAGTCTCTGATCATTGACAGTGATGTTGGGCTCTGTATAGGGCTTCCCTGGGGCTGGCTGATACATGACCTCAGTCTTCTTG
Organism: Ictalurus furcatus; assembly: GCF_023375685.1. Classification (NCBI taxonomy): domain Eukaryota; kingdom Metazoa; phylum Chordata; class Actinopteri; order Siluriformes; family Ictaluridae; genus Ictalurus; species Ictalurus furcatus. Next base: position 5,689,983 of record NC_071260.1, on the reverse strand, counting down.
GTGCTGATGGTGAGACCGAAGTTTGTGCAGGCACTGGAGAACCTGTTAACGCTGCGTTGCATGTCCATTTCTGTGCTAGTGTTAAGGACACAGTCATCAGCAAAGAGGAAGTCCCTGATGATGTCTCTCAAAACCTTGGTTTTCGCTTGGAGCATCCTAAGGTTGAACAGATTACCATCTGTGCGGTACTTGATGCCTATCCCAACGTCACCGTCCCTAAAGGAGTCAGTCAGCATTGCGGAGAACATGAGGCTGAACAGGGTCGGCACCAGGACACAACCCTGATTGACGCTGTTGGAAACTGGGAATGGCTGAGACGCTTCTCCGTTGTCTTGGACTCTTGCCTGCATGCCGTCATGGAACTGCTGCACCATGGCTATGAACTTCTTGGGCATCCGTACTTGGCCATGATTTTCCAAAAACCTTCTCTGCTGACAGTGTCAAAAGCCTTGGTCAGGTCGACGTAGGGAGAGAAGAGGTCGGCATTCTGTTCCATACATTTCTTTTGTAGCTGCCGTGCTGCAAACACCATGTCGATGGTACCACGCTCTTTCCAGAATCCACACTGGCTCTCTGGTAGAAGCCCTTGGTCGAGGTGAGCGTTCAGGCGGTTCAGCAGAACCCGGGCAAGAATCTTGACTGCAATGGATAGTAAGGATATGCCACGGTGCTTGTCGCAAGACTGGTGGTTTCCTTTGCTCTTGTAGAAATGAATGATGGAGGCATCTTTGAAGTCCAGGAGGATTGTCTCTTGTTGCCACATCAGTAGGAAAAGCTGATGAAGCCTCTGTGTTAAAGCTGTGCCTCCTTCCTTGTAGACCTCTGCTGGGATGGAGTCTGAGCCAGAAGCTTGGCCACTGGAGAGGAGACGTATCGCTTTCTGGCTCTCAAGCAAGGTTGGAAAATCATCCAGTGCTTCATTGATGAGTATTTGGGGGAGACATCTGATGGCTTCATCATTGATGGCTGAAGGTCAGTTCAGGACATTATCAAAGTGTTCGGCCCAACGTTTAAGAATCTTCTTCTCGTCAGTGATCAATGTATTCCCATCTGCACTGAAGAGAGGACATGAGCCTAATGACGTGGGTCTGTACACTTCTTTCAAAGCGTCATAGAAACTCATGTCATGTCTGTCTGCATAGCCTTGGATCTCATCAGCTTTGTTGCTCAGCCATGTGTGTTGTATCTGGTAGAGTCTCTGCTGTAACTCTAACCCTTTCTTGGAGGTGGTCGTAGGGTTGTTGAGGTAGGTTTGATGGAGACGGAGTTTCTCGTTCAGCAACTGTTTAATGTCTTCACTGTTCTCATCAAACCAATCTTTGTGCTTTCTGGTTGAAAGACCCAGAATTTCAGTATTGGTGTCGTAGCTCTGAGTGCCGCCCAGTCAGCTTCCACGTTCTGGCTGTCCAGAAAGGTGGATTCCAGACGATCGTCCAGAGCATCCAAAAAAGACTGCTTGGTTCTAACGCACTTCAGCTTTGTAATGTTTAAACGTTTAGGGGCCTTTTCCCCATGCGGGCGTCCCTTTGGCTGGATGTGGATGTTGAGCTTGGTGATGAGACGGTGGTCTGTCCAGCATTCGGCTCCACACAGGGACTTGGTCACGTGTACATCCTGCCTATCCCTCTTCCTGACGATGACATAGCCGATGAGGTGCCAACGCTTTGAGCGAGGGTGCATCCATGACGTCCGATTATGGGTTGGGAGGCGGAATACTGTGTTGGTAATCAGCAGTTCACGTTCGGCGCAAGTCTGAAGCAAAAGGAGACCATTGCTGTTGCAGTGACCCACTCCGTGCTTTCCTAGCACTCCATCCCAGGCATTGCTGACTCTCGCATTAAAGTCGCCTAGAATGGCAAGCTTGTCTGTTCTAGGAACATCAGCGATGACAGAGTGGAGGTCCTCGTAGAACTTGGCCTTCACTTCATCTGGGTTGGTCATGGTTGGAGCATAGCAGCTGATGATTGTAAGGTGCTTTCTTCCAGACAGAAGGGGGAGTTTCATGGTCATGAGCCTGTCGTTGACTCCCTTAGGAAGACCTGCCAACTTGCCAATCAGTGCTGATTTTACTGCAAAACCAACACCAGCTTCACTGCACTCGTCGTTGCCTCGACCACTCCAGAAAAAGGTGTATCCAGAGCCCCTTTCACAAAGTTCACCTTCGCCTGCGAGCTTGGTCTCGCTCAGGACCGCAACGTCGATGTTATATCTGAATAGTTCATTTGCTACCAGAGTGGTTCTCCTCCGGGGTCTGTCCGTGTCATGCCTGTACATTCCATACACCAAAGGTGAGAGGAACAATCCTCATATTCTTCTTTGTGTTTCGACCGCTTGATTAGGGCCCCCACCAGCCGCGTTAAACTGGTTAGGGAAGTTTTGGAGCAGGCAATGTTTAGGGCACTTTTTCTAGTCCCTTCCTCATGCCTGGAGGTGAGCAGTGCCATCCTAAATAGGGCTGCTCAGTCGCTCAGGGGGCTGCCGGACTTCACTGCTGCTCCCTTTCGTGACGAACGACCATATGGCCTGGGCCGCCTGTGTGCAGGGTTGCGGCTACGGCTGCCAGTGTACCCACATCACTTCATCACTTGTCTGTCGCCACAGCACTTGGGGGTTGGGATGGATGGTAGATGACAAAATGACTTGCGCGGTGACTTGGTTTAAAGTGAGGAAGAGTTGCGCATTTCGTCAACCTCACTCTCTCGCCCAAAACCAACTGGGTCCAACAGCAAGACAAGGTCAAGACGGCTGGAGTCGGAGTTCAGTGCAGTGGATGACCTTGACGACCTTTGTGACTTGCCAAGCTCCACGATGCTTTTCTGGGAATCGCCTTTCTGCCCCGTGGCCGGTTAAGTGGTTCTTCTGCGCAGATTGCTGAGTCCAGTCTTTACTATTTACCCATAGCTGGGAGGCTCGTGGAGGACGGGAACGTCTATCTTCCTTATGGCTTGCCCACTGTCCAGACACTAGCATAACACTAGCATAATAATAGCCCTAGCCAAACCGTAACATTCACATTATAGTAATCCTTGCCAAACCCTACCACTTGCATTATAGTAACCCTAGCCCAACCCTAACACTCACATAACAGTAACTCTAGCCAAATCCTTACAATCGCATTATAGTAACCCTAGCTCAATGGTAACCCTACCATTATAGTAACCCTAGCCAAATCATAACACTCACATTATAGTAGCCCTAGCCCAACCCTAATACTAGCATAATAGTAACGCTAGCCCAACCCTAACAGTTGCATAATTGTAACCCTAGCCATATCCTAACAGTCACATTGTAGTAACCCTAGCCAAACCTTAACTCTAACCCAATAGTAACCCTAGCCCAACCCTAATTTAAGCACAATAGTAAACCTAGCCCAACCCTAACACTCGTATTATAGTAGCCCTAGCCCAACCCTAACACTAGAATAATAGTAACCCTAGCCCAATCCCTAACATTCCCATAATTGTAACACTAGCTAAATCCTAACACTCACATTATAGTAACTAGCCAAACCCTAACTCTAGCACAATAGTAACCCTTGACCAACCCCAACACTTGCATAATAGTAACCCTAGCCAAACCCTACCACTCGCATTATAGTAACCCTAGCCAACCCCTAACTCTCGTATCATAGTAACCCTAGCAAAGCCTAACTCTAGCACAGTAGTAACCCTAGCCCAACCCTAACCCTAGCATATCAGTAGCCGTAGCCCAACCCTTACACTAACATAATAGTAGCCCTAGCCCAACCCTAACTCTAGCATAGAGGTAGTAACCCTACCCAACTCTGACAGTAACATAATAGTAACCCTAGCTAAACCCTAACACTTGCATAATAGTTGTAGTAAACTACTCAGAATATGATATGGAATCTATACCTGAACAATCATACACACCTCCAAAGCTAACCAGGTCAGGAAGAGAGTATTAAGACCATTGAATAAATCTGTAAGTATGTGCAAAACTGTTTAAGCCAGAACCCGAACCACAAACCAAAGCAACAGGGACAGAGAAGAAGAAACTCTGACTATGAGCCAAGACTCAGAGCCAAAGATAATGGCTGACTTCACTAACATGTGCACAGCCATATGGGTAACGAACCCAGCAGAAACCAGACCCACTCCAATTTCTCAGAATGTGGATGAGTAAGAAAGCTCAGCAGGATCTGGCAGGATCTTGCTTCTACAGAGAATTGACTGAAGCAAGAATGTGCCTGCAAGAGTGTAAAGACATTAAATTTCAACTGTTTAGAATGAGAAAAGATGTTGTAAGATTGAGATCGGATTATGAAGTAGTGGTTTGCAAGCTAGAGGTAGAGAAAGCTTGCAGAGGACCTAAGAAGAATGAGCCGATTGAACAAGAAACACAAACAAAAGTCACTAGACATCTGTGTGATCTAGCTGGGGCCATGGAAGAATGTGTATAGAACCAGGGTAAGAACTTAGGAGAAAAGAAAGCCTCATGGGGAAAGTAAAGTTAACTGAACATGTCCAAAAAAAGGGCATTCGCTTCTGTTAATGAGGAGGAAGCTAGTTAGTGGTTCTCAGTGCGAGCAGTCTAACATGAGCAGTTAAACTGCAAGGACAAATACTGTGGTCTTAGCTGAATGCAGCATGTCCACAAAACTTAGAGCACAGAGTATAAAAGCATCAGAGAAAGAGCATTCAATTGCTGAATCTCGACGTGAAGACATGCATTCTTTTTCTAGAGATGTATAACAGTCTTTTGTGGTATTATAGTTAATGTATAGTGTTACAGCCATTTTGCCATTTTATTGTGGAGTTGGAATTTGGGGTTGTTTTGATCTGTTTGTTTGGGATTGTGTTGAGTTTTGTGAGGTTTGGTGGTGTGTTTGCTCCTGGGTCGTGGGTCACTTGGTATGGGAGGTGTATATGACGTGGGTTAACCTTCTGACATGGGCGGACGGAAATGGAGAGCTGGGAAGCACACCTTTTTTGACCACGCTCCTGCATGCCAATTCATAACAAGTAATTTTATGTTAAATTCAATAGTAAGGTTTAATATCAACAAGTTTTCATTCATCATTTGTTTGTCAAGAAAATTAAAGGAATTTTTATTAACGGTATGCGAGTGTGTGCATTAATCCAACCCTGGTTCCCACGTTTCCCACAGCATCAAACAAATCACCGACACATAAATCATCATTATACTACTACTGTAATCGTTTGAGTGCGATTAATTGTAAGAACTATTGGAATACAACTGGTGATCCTCGTGTCCAGAAGCGGTCATTCATTTGTTATTCCTTATTCCGAGTTAATAAACCGAAGCCTGGAAACAGGCGATTCGTGAAAACTCAAAGACTTCTGAAAATTCATATTCTTTATATCAGTATTTATTTTAAGAACTACAATTCAAAGCATCAACTCAGATCAACGTCCACCTGTGGGCCCATCTGAGTCCAGCGGCACTTCGACAAAACCCCTGATAAGGTAAGAAGGAATCTCTTTGATCAGCTCTACTCTACTTGAATGCTCTACTGTGTTAGTTTGGGACCAGCCTACTAACGACAGAAAAGTACTTTTAAGTATATTTACTGGATAGACATACCTAAAAATAGTACCTAGTATCTCGGGTAGGCGGGAACCAAACCGCATAGTAACTCTAGCCCAACCCTAACAGTAGCACAAGAGTAACCCTAGCCCAACCATATCACTTGCATTATAGTAACCCTAGCCAAACACTAACTCTAGCATAATAGTAACCCTAGCCCAACCCTAAACCGAGAATAATAGTAACCCTAGCCTAACCTTAACACTTGCATAATAGTAACCATAGGCAAATGCTAACACTGGCATTATAGTAACCCTAGCCCATCCCTAATGTTTGCATAATAGTAAACCTAGCCCAACCCTAACACAAGCATAAAAGTAACCCTAGCCTAACCTGAACACTGGCATCATAGTAACCCTAGCCAAACCCTAACACTCCCATTATAGTAACCCTAGGAATAGAACTCAATGATGTAAGCCCAGACCTAGAGGCATTTCAAAGGCAGCTTCCATATTGAGTGAATGGCAGAAAATTTGTCTACATCTAGAAGCGATTGTGAAACTACAGTAGTAATCTGGCTCAGGGAATGGTAGCTTGAGCCCATCTCCTTTCTCCACCAGATGTTTCCATTTATTTCTTTGTTTGTTGATTGTTTTGTTTTTGCCCATGCAGTATAAAAGAGCAAAGTGGCATATGGCACTTAAAAAAAAAAGAGAGAGAAAGAAAAAGCCAGTCAATTACCATTATAACAACAACAACAACAACAACAGTAAAATGGAGGAGATGTATATTGTAAAGTTTTCAGTTCTACTTTGTGAAAAAATAGGGGCATATCAGGTTTTAATACAGATTATAGCCCATATCTCTCTCTAATCAAAGCCTACATCTACCAAACATTCAAAATACTAACTTCTTAAGTCATGAGACTGTTTATCAAATCAGAGAAAAATAATGCATTTCATCACGACATCACCAGGTTAAAAAACAGCACATACAACACTTAATCCTAGCCAGAAAACTAGCATTGCTTTCTGATTCTAGCTACTACGACTCATTTATGTAGGCCAGCAGATTCTAGTAGAAGCATAATGACATCACAAGAACCAGAGCCACGTGACAGGGCGGAATGGAACTCAATGATGTAAGCTCAGCCCTAGAGACAATTCAAAGACCGCTTCCATATTGAGTGAATGGCAGAAAATTTGTCTACATCTCGAAGTGATTGTGAAACTACTGTAGTAATCTGGCTCAGGGAATGGTGGCTTGAGCCCATCTCCTTTCTCCACCAGATGTTTTCATTTATTGCTTTATTTGTTGGTTGATTGTTTTGTTTTTGCCCATGCAGTATAAAAGAGCAAAGTGGCACTTAAATTTTTTTTTAAAAAAAAGAGAGAAAGAAAAAAAGTCAATTACCATTATAACAACAATAAATAGTCAAATGGAGGAGATGCAAAGTTTTCAGTTCTACTTCGTGAAAAAGTAGGGGCATAACAGGTTTTAATACAGTTTATAGCCCATATCAGTAGTTATATCATACACTTTCTGTCAAACTGTCAAAGTAGTGTGTCCTGATTTATGGCCCCTGTCCTTCTCAGGCCGTAGTTTCTCTAGGTACACATAATTTATGACCAAGGGTGGGGGTAACCCTATCGAGTGTATCAGGGGGGTCAAGCGGCTCCTGTGTGTCTGAGGCTGTGGTGTAGAGGGGTGTGTGGGGGAATAGCCCCCCTCCCAACAAAGGTGTTTATGTTAATGGTCTGTTTTTTTTTTTTGGGGGGGGGGGGGGATGGTGAAATACGTCTGAAAAACATATCAATGTTTAATATTGGGGATGTGTTTGTGGTACTGTGTGGGGTTATTTCATTTTGTGTAAACAAATTGTTAGAAAAGCATGATGTTTGAATGTGTACATATGAGTAGAATATTTGTTTTGTGAAATAAGTGAAAACAAAATGTTGATTACGTTTTTAGGGAGCCCCGTTTGCCTTTGAATAAAAAGTTTAAGAGGTAATGTTACGCTACGGCCAGCAGAGGGCACAGTGGCTCGGCTCCTGACAAGTCACGTGACATTTTGGTTCGCTCGCTTCCTGCTCAGCTTTAATTTGCCCCAGGTGTCCATGTTTTGGGGTGATTAGGTTTTCTATTTAAATGCCTTGGTTAGTGAGCACGTCGCTGAGTATTATAGTTTGTATAGTTAGTATCGTTTGTTTCCATGCCTTGAATGATATTGTTATATGCCACGATTCCAGTTTCTCGTTTTCCGGTGAAGACCGAGTTTTCTTTGATTGTGAGTTACGTGTCTAATAAAGACTTTGATCTGCACCTGCATCCGCCTCCAGTCCCGATCCGTTACAGAATACCGAGCCCACCAAACGGAAGCAGCAGATCAACAAAATGAGCACGGAGTTGAACCGAGTGTTCTGGGTGAGGAACAGACTAATGGACGAGGCACTGGTGCGGATTACTCACCAGATCACGCAACAAAAGCTGCTGCAGCGAGCCGGTCCATGCGCCATGCCACCATCCGCATCGTTCCGGGAGCTCAACCAACAGCTCAGCGAGGAACTTGCTCGGCTCAAGCGCATGGTAGCAGAGCAGAGACGGCTGCAAGCTGAGCTATGCGCCACGTCGCCCCCCGCGCCCTTGACCCCATCCCCACCACCGGAGAACCACGCAGTGCAACGCAGCCAGCAAAGCGGCCGGAACATCTGGGGCTTCCCACTGCAGGGGAATTTCACCACGCCGCGCAGTCCAGAGGTGAAGGCTGTCCCAGAAATTTTTTGGGGGGGGGGCAACGAAGACAGCAGAGCTCCAGCCTGAGGCCTACGGGGAGGTCTCAGCTGTGGAGCTCCCGACAGCCGAGAAAGTTATCCTGCTGTCCAGCCCAGCCGAGGAGGTCGTCCCGCTGCCCTGCAGAGCCGAGGAAGCCGTCCCGCTGTCCAGCCCAGCCGAGGAGGCCGTCCCGTTGCCCTGCACAGCCGAGGAGGCCGTCCCGCTGTCCAGCCCACCCGAGGAGGCCGTCCCGCTGCCCTGCACAGCCGAGGAGGCCGGCCGGTGCCCTGCACAGCCCGAGGAAGCCGCCCAGCCCTCCAGCCCCGCCGGGGAGGCCGCCCAGCCCTCCAGCCCCGCCGGCGACGCCGCCCAGCCCTCCAGGGACGCCGCCCAGCCCTCCAGTCCCGCTGGGGACGTTCTAGTTCCAGTGCCGCAGGGGGCAGTGCCCCAACTTTCAACCCCGGTGGGGGTGTTGCTCCGGCCACCTGCTGCCCGAGGGAGGCTGCCTCGTTTTCCGTGGCAGCGAGAGACAGCTCGCACAGGGACCCAGGTCCCCCGTTGGAGGGGGGTTCTGTTACGCTACGACCAATAGAGGGCACAGTGGCTCGGCTCCTGACGAGTCACGTGACATTATTTTGGTTTGCTCGCTTCCTGCTCAGCATTTTGTGAAGTGACTTTAATTTGCCCCAGGTGTCCATGTTTTGGGGTGATTAGGTTTTCTATTTAAATGCCTTGGTTACTGAGCCCTTCACTCAGTATTATAGTTTGTATAGGTAGTATTGTTTGTATCGTTTGTTTCCATGCCTTGAATGATCTTATTTTATGCCATGATTCCAGTTTCTCGTTTTCCGGTGAAGACCGCGTTTTCTTTGATTGTGAGTTACGTGTCTAATAAAGACTTTGATCTGCACCTGCATCCGCCTCCAGTCCCGATCTGTTACAGGTAAAGCGTTTTTTTAAAAAAGAATCTGTTTAAAAGAATCATGTGTATTATATACCTTTTAAAACAAACCTTTAGGAACTAAGAAGATTAAAAGAGTTGTTTAAAAAGAAATCCGTATTACTTGACTTCCCCCCCCCCCCCCCCCCAAAAAAAAAACCCCACATCAAACCTTTAGGATGTAAAAATGGTTAAAAGAGCTGTTTAAAAAGAATCGCGCGTATTACATGACTTCTAAACAAAGATCCTTATGAGGTAAAAATGTTAAAGTGCTGGCTAAAAGAATTGCCGTAATGTTTTAAACTAGGAGACAAGTTTTTCCCGAGATGTCTTCCGTTCGCTGGGTTAAAGCAGTAATGATATGAAAACCGAATCACAACTCACTCTCTCTCTCTCTAAACCCCACCCATACATATGTGTTTCAGACACACCTCTCTCTCTCTCTCTCTCTCTCTCTCCCCCCTCCACACACCCATACACGTTTCATAGGCAGACAGTGCTTTCTGCCAAAATGTCAATCGAAGTAGTGTGCTAATTTATGATCTTTGTGTTTTTCCTGAATGACGGTTTGTAGGCATAAAATAATGTGTGGCCCATTGTGTTTTTCCCGACCAAGAGTTTTGTGGGGGAGACCAGGGGGGTCATGGTGTAATCCTATCAACTTGTTTATGATAATGAGTTAGTGTCTGGGGGGGTGTTAATGGCTTTATGACATCCTACAATACGTGTGCTTTATGTTTAAAGGTATTTATAAGGTTCAGTTACGCAGAAGTCTCTAAGTATCGGCTGTGTAACTGCGCTGTGTAATTTTAGACGAACCGGCGGCTTCATTTTACCTCACCGCTAAAGTTTTATATTTATTTATTATTAATACTTTAAAGAGGAGATGGCTGTCTATCGTAACAGTGTGTTGTTATTATTATTATTATTATTATTATGATGAATGTTTTATTTATAAATGAATTTATGGGATTTACTGTAATGGATAAACAGGTATCTAATGCTACAGGTGATGCTGACATTGTGTCTATTCCGGACATCGTAGACGTAATCAAATTTCCGAACAAGGCAAGTGGTAGGTACATTTGTCATTATTTATAAGTATTCGTTCCTGTGTACGTGTAGAATGATACTTTTTATTTTACACAAAGGTCCGAACATACACGGTATGGCCCCGCGAGTCAGGTTGGATAACCCTGTGTTGGGTAAGCGATGTAATAATTAGATATTTGGCTGGTTATGTTTAAATGTGTTTTATGCTGTTTTCTTATGTTTTTGTGTTCGTTTGTTTACTATACATGGATCGTCAAATCTTGTAAACAAGATTGGCGCTCCAGATTTCAAAAATAGTGTTGCGGGTTCCACTGAACGTCATATGCCAACAAACTCTGGAAAGGCCAAGCGGGAAACAGTCGCTCAGGTCCATAGTGCAGGCATCGTGACGTCTACAACTCCTAAACGCAAACGATCAAGATCCCCCCCAGGATCGATAGACGGTATGTACTTATATTAAAAATATAAAAATATCATACATTATATATATATATATATATATATATATATATATATATATATATATATATATATATATATATATATATATATATATATATATTTTTATATATATATATATATATATATATTTTATATATAAATTTTATATATATAAATTTTTATATATGTATATATATATTTTTTATATATATATTTATATATATATTTATATATATATTTATATATATATTTATATATATTTATATTTTTATATATATATATTTATATATAATATATATATATATTTATATATAATATATATAAATATATATTTTTATATATATATTTTTATATATTATATATAATTTTATATATATATATTTTTATATATATATTTTTATATATATATTTTTATATATATATTTTTATATATATATTTTTATATATATGTATTTGTATTTATATATATATATTTATTTTTATATATATATGTATTTATATATATGTATTTATATATATGTATTTATATATATATATTTATTTTTATATATGTATTTATATATATTTATATATATATATATATATATATATATATATATATATATATATATATATATTTTATATATATATTTTTATATATATATATTTTTTATATATATTTTTATATATATTTTTTATATTATATATATATTATATATATATAAAAAAGTGTTTCATCCTAATTCATACTGATATCCTAAGTCATGTTGACTCCCCCCCCAGCGTCAGTTGTGACTGAACGGCCTGTCGCTGAACCGCACGCTATAGACTCTGGTTTGAGCTAGAATCACGAGTTGTTAGAATCATGGAAAGCTTGTGCATTTTCCCCGGCTCCTGGAGAAACGCGTGCCAGCAATTGTCTGACTGCAGGAGAGGACGATTCTAAGGATCTACCTTCAAATCAAGAAGCTTATGGTTGCGAGTCGCTGGCTATTATAGACAACAGAGACTTGTTTGAACTGATACGAACCGCTTCAAGGCCATCGAGGATCCTATTGCTCGGGTGAAAAGAGTTTTGCTGGCGTTGCAGAACAACATTGAAAAGAAACAACATTTTTATAATCAATCTGTGGCAGATACATTACAAAGGCACACCATCACGCATAAACACATTATAGCAACCCAGAGGCTCCTTGCTGGGGAGATTCGCCGTGTTGGCCACGACCATTATTTGACAATGGAGTTGTTAAAACAGCTTGTGTAATTAGTTAAAAACAAGAAGCTCGGGTGAGTTGTACAATACATTTTTAATACATCTGTGTGTGTGTTTATTTGCTGGTTCATATCTGTTTTACTGTGTGGGTTTTTTTTTGTTTTTTTTACTAGTTTTGGTTCAATTTAAAAATCTGTAAAAATGTCAAAGCGGTGTGGTGAAAACCCTTGTAATCAGGGAGCAGTAATTAAATTTAGAAAATGCGACGACGACGGTTTGTGTTCCTTTGAACAGCATGGTAACACAGACATTACAGTATTTAATTCCAACAATGGAGGATCTGGATAGATCTGAGTCTACCACTGATACGTTGGTCGGATTATTAAAACACTGTTAGATCGATGGCTGAGGTTCAAACAGAATCAATGCCAAATTCGTCAGTCCTCAATTCAAATTCACAGCAGGTGGGGAAGGGTTCAGACAGACAATCGTCGATCGTTTAGTCCTTCGAGGCCAAATTTTGGGTTATCTGAATCCGTTATCGAGTCTATTGTAAGAGAGGGTGGGGATGTTGGTGGTTATACGGTGGTACTGAGACTCAGATTTAATGGTTTGGAGATATGGTGTCCAGACTTGGCTGCATACACTATTTCTGCATGATATGTCTGAAGTAGTGTCCTTTTCCAGACTACTGGCCGGTGATGGGGGTTTAATCAACATTACCTTGAAAGGCCCTAGTCTACCCTCTGATGTTAACGCTGTCTTGTCACCTGATAATTACAAATTTGCACATATTCGCAAATCAGTTTGAGAACATTATGCAGAGCAATTCTGACGTGCGGGCTGATGACTGTCTGGATCGAAATGTGTCCATAGCTCGTGATAAACACTGTGGTGCTTATCGAAAGATACGCGATTTAGCTCATAACGAAGTAATCGCCAGAAACAGAATCAATCTGTTTTGCCCCAACATATCTAACAATCTGTGTTTTGCGATCTGTCTGGACCATTTTCTACATCCACAAACGAAATGTACTGATCTAGAGCCGATAGCCGAGTCTCTACAGAAAACTATAGGGTATTCGGTACAGCAAAAGATAGGGTTTAATGACATCACACGGTTTGAACGAATATTACACATTAAAATAGTTGTGTTCCACAGAACATGCTCTGGTCTGTTGGAACACTTTACAGCCAATGACGAGCCTCATAATAAGACCGTGTTCTTGTATCTACACAACGAACATTATTTCCTGATTAAGAACCTAAAAGCATTCATTGGTACACCATACGTGTGCAACTACTGTTACCATGGTTTTACAAGCCGTAGAGACCATAGGTGCAAATACAGTTGCGATGTTTGTAATGTGCCTGATTGTCATAAATACGCTGGCAAAACGAGGCAATGTCACGATTGTTTGCGGTACTGCAGATCAGCCTACTGTTATAAAGCGCATAAACAAATGCAAACAGGACAACAGTACGCTCAGCGTGATGTCACTAAATACTGTCAGAAATGTAATAGGCGATATCACGTCAATTGAACCACTCCCAAAAAAAAAAAAAAACACACATGTGCCCTGGAGAGCACTGTATCTATTGTAACGCTGAATTGGTTAATGACAGCGTACACCAATGTTTTATACAACTGATAAAATTGGAACCACCTAGCGACAAATACATATATTATGATTGAGACACAACACACAGACAGTAAACATGTTGCAAATTTCATATGCGCGATTACGTTTAACGGGGAAGAGTTCACAGCCGCTGGTACAGACTGTATAGATCGACTTGTTAAAAAGTTTAGACAGCCTCATTATCAGAATTTCACATGGGTTGCACACAATTCTTCTGGGTTTGACAACTTTATACTTTTGGAATATATTGCAAAAGCAGGGCTAACACTCCAAATTACTATGTAAGGCTGTCGGATCATTTTAATGTATGACAAGACATTCAAGCAACGTTTCATGGATAGCTACTCATTCATCTAACCTGTGCTGAGAAAGGTCATTTTCCACACCTGTTCAATAGAATAGAAAACGAAGGCTACCTAGGCCCATACCCGGACAAGCATTTCTACGGTTATGAGACAATGTCTGACAAAGAGAGGGCTCTGTTTGATGAGTGGTATGTTATGGTATCGGGTAAGGTGTTTGATTTTTAAAAAAAAAAAAAAAAAAAAAAAAAAAAAAAAAGAGAGCTCGCCCTGTATGGCAAGAACTATGTCGTTTTGCTCCGTGAGGCATGCATGAAGTACAGTCACAAATTCATACAGTGTAGCAAACTCGACCCATTCAGATACACCACTTTAACCACGTGCTGCATGGCCGTGTATAAAACCAACTACCTACCAAAAGACACCCTAGCTCTGACCCATAACAACGCATACACAAATCAGAACAAGACATACTCAACCGTTTCCATTGAATGGCTTGAATATGTCAAAAACACCACGAGTAATAAACATTCAGCACTCAAACCACGGCGAGATGGTGATTGGAAAATACCATCTCGATGGTTATTATGAAAAAGGATGGTGTCAAATATGCTTTCGAATTCAACGGATGCATGTTTCACGGACATGAGTGTCGTTATAACCCCAGCCATTTACATCCGTTATCAAAAGTGCCCTACGGTTTGCTCAGAAGACAATTTGACAAGGTCAAAATATTGGAAAAAGCATATTGTCTCAATGTTGAGGTGATGTGGGAGTGTGATTGGAATAATGCTAAACAGACCGATGTCGCTGTAATGGCATTTATGTCCACTTACACACATCCTGAAAGATTGAAACCGCACAACGCACTATTTGGTGGTTGTACTAATGCGTACAAATTGTATCATAATGCTGACAATAGTGAAAAAATACGATATGTCGACTTTACAAGGTTGTACCCCTTTTGCCAGGCCAAAAAATGCTACCCCATAGGACATCCACAAATAATTTAAGGATTTTGAACCTCTTGAAAATTATTATGGGTTTGTCAAGGCAACAGTACTGCCACCACGTAAACTGCGTCACCCCATCCTTCCCTATAGTAGTATAGGTGGTAAGCTTATATTTCCACTCTGTCGTACATGCACCGAACAGCAAAATCAGACAGACCCGTATGGCCATACTGATGAGGAAAGCTATTTCAGTTTGTTGGGTCAGCATCGAGCTGTTGAAAGGTGTGGAAGAGGGTTATGTTGTAATGAAAGCGGACGAGGTCTGGCATTTTCCACAATGGTCAGAAACTTTGTTTTGGGACTATGTTAAAACATTTTTACAATACAAACAAGAGGCCAGGGGGTTCCCCACACATGTTTTGACAGACACAGACAAGGAATCCTACATCTCAGATTATTTTGAGAAAAAGGGGATTAAGATGGATGTTGATAAAATAAGTCAGCATGGCTTTCTATTAACAAACTTCTGTTGAACTCACTTTGGGGTCGTTTCTCGATGCGTGAAAACTTGCCATGTACAGAATTAACTTCGGACCCGGAACAGTTTACACAACATATATTCGGCAACGGTTACGACGTTAAACACTTTTCCTTCATGTCAGACAGCGTGGCGCTAATTCAGTGGTGTTATGCGGATGGGAAAGGGGGTCAGACTCACGACATCAACATCTTTCTGGGGATTTTACAACAGCTCATGCACGTGTAGAGCTGTAGGAGTTGATGGACAAAATTGACTGACCGGTTATTGTACAGTGACAGAGTGTGATCTTTACATCTAGAGAGGGAGACTGGGAACCTCCGCTGGGGCCCTATCTCGGTAATTTAACTGATGAGGTTGGAGAAGGTGATCATATTATCGAATTTTGTTCAGGCGGGCCAAAAACATACGGTTACCGCACTGCGAAGGGTAAGGTTTGCATGAAAGCCAAAGGCATCACACTCAACGCTGTAAATTCAAAAGCCATTAGATTAGACTTGTTGACCACTACGTCGTGGGGCAGATAATAGTCATCATATACTGGCATACACAGACACCATTGTACATAAACATTTCACACTACACAATAGGTCAGTCGTTAAAAAGTTTAAGGTGTCGTACAACAAACGCGTGCTGCTCCCTCATTTTACAACACTCCCATATGGCTTCTGACAATCTTTTTGGACATAGGGGTGTGCAAGACACAGATGGTTTTGATTTCAGATTACAACACCCATTTTCAGGTGTGATAAGCGGCCCTTCAAACTTGGGAGTGTCATATTTTGTAAAAATGTTGTTGCAAAATGCTGTACAGTTGATTTCTAAAAAAAATCAAAAATATTGTGTATATTTATGATTGTTGGCAACCGCTGTATGATGAATTGTTGAAAATGTAGTGTTACAGCCCAGTCTAGGTTGGGCCGCACAGAGTAACCAGCTCAGGATTTAAGTTGATTGATCTTTAAATTGTAAGTGAGGGAACCAGGAATAACAACAAAACAAGGTGGTTCAAAAAGGTTGTGGTGTATTATATCACACAATATATACATATAACTATACCAACTAACCAGAACAGGTGTATCTTCAGGGTGGGCCAAGGCCAAAATAATAAACAAAAGAACTATGATTAGGTAGCTAGCTTACCTAAAAGGAAAGAAAAGAAAATACAAATATTCTCAGCTAACTACCTAAGCAAAGAAACAGAGACAAAAGGAACCCTCTCCCAAAATAAATGGCAGCCACACCCCTACAGCCAGTGAACCAATTGAACATACACACACACGAAGACAATAAAAGACAGATTTAGGGATAACCAAACTCAGAGTCAAAACCAAGCAAAAGTCAAAACCAGAACAGCAGTCAAAATACAGAATTAGCCACAAGGGCAAGCACACAAATAAAGCAATCTCCTAACACACCAAACACCTCCAACATCCCACACACTCTCACTCCATCTTCCTCCTTAATGGCTGCCAATCAGTGAGGTCATTAAGGGGCAGGAGCAAGGCAGGCTGGAAAGTCTGGAAGGGAGTTCAGACCTGCACACAGAATGTCACAGCACAAACCCCCCCCCCCACCCCCCCAAGATAGTGGGTTGTAACACCTAAGTGTGAACCTGAAAGGATTCACAACAACAAAAACAACCAAAAAAAAACAACAAAACAACCCCTCAATGACATCAAGCTTGTGACAGTATCAGCGATCAGGGAACATGCAGATCGCCTCAATTTTGGCAGTTCATGGTGTAGCCACCCCTTGAACTACCCGTTTACCCAGATAGGAGACAACTCCTTTTCCAAATTCACATTCATCCAAGTTCTTTTGTTGGACCCGTGGTAACACACAAACAGGGAACACAGAAGATTGTTGGTCACCAGGCTGAATACTAACATACTCAGGTTCTGAAACTACTTCAGGTAAGGGAAAGATTTTATTTCCAGCTGTATCATTTCCTAGAATGAACGAAACACCACTAACGGGCAAAGCTGGACGAACAGCCACTTTCACCATACCTGAGAAACCCTCGGTTTCCAAACATACCATGTGCAGGGGTGCACGAATCACAGCCAGATCAATGCCTTGGATTAACACGTCACTGCCTGCATACGAAGCGTCAGAGAAGGGTAACACCTTTTCTAGCACAAACGAGTGAGCAGCCCCAGTGTCTCTCAGCACACGTACAAGCTTCTTCACCTCGTTAGGACCCAAGGACACATATCCTGAAGATACGAAAGGTTGAAATTATGGCTCAATTTCACAAGGACCTTCAGAAACGTTCTGTGAAGCTATGGCTGCATTAACCTTTTTAACCTCAGTTTGTTGCCTCGCTTGCTTTCGCTTTAGTACTGGGCAATTTGCAATGATGTGACCCGGCTCATGAAAATGAAAACATTCATAAGACCCAGCTGAGGGTTTAGAAAAGATACAGGTTTTACTCGCAGGCTTTGACAAACGTGCTGACGCATCTTTCCGAGACGAAGGAGGACGGAACACAACTTTATGGTCAAGACAAACTCATCTGCAAAAATAGCAGCTTTCGACAGTATCAATTCTCTGCTCGTTTAAATGTACCACCAGTGATTCTGGCAAACATGACTTAAATTCCTCAAACAATATCAGTTCCCTAACCTGATCAAAATTCCTCACGCCACTAGCTGAACACCATTTATCACACAGAATGGCTTTCTCATGGGCGAATTCCACATATGTTTGTTGCACGGATTTAACAGTGTTCCTAAAATTTTGCCGGTAAGCTTCTGGCACCTGCTCATATTCTCTGAGAACCGTAGCCTTAACAGTATCATACTCTAAACTCTGTTCTAAGGTTAGGGCAGAACATGCTTCTTGTACTTTACCAGATAGCTTACACTGTAATAACAATGTCCATAAACTTTTTGGCCAACTTAATGTCATGGCTATTCTCTTGAACACAGCAAAATAAGCCTCCACTTCATCTTCTCTAAATACAGGCACTAACCCAATGTGTCGGCTAACATCAAAGATAGGTGGACTCACCGATGAGGACGGCACTGGAGTCAGCTGCGGGCTGGAGTGCTCTGCATCAACGGGATACAGGGAGGTTGCTCTCGGGGAGTTAAGCTTCCGTGGCACCGGCTTTCGCTGCTGAGCTGCCAGATCGAACTTTCTCCCATCAGTGTCCAGCTCCCGCTCCTGAACTCGCAGTAGCTGCGTCTGGTACTCTTGCCATTTAGTCTCCAACTCGAGCTCTTTTAGTGCTAGTTGCCAACCGGGGTCCTCTGCACCGGCCTCAGGCTGCTCACGACCTACCACAACCTTATCCTCCGGCTCAGTCACGGCCTCCGCCCTGCCAGTAACCAGAAGAGGCTGGGTAGGCTGTGTGGCGACGCACGGAAGTGAGGATTTGTTGAGCCACAAGTGCCTCATACAACACTTCTTTAACTACCTTTTTTCTAGCCATACGGGGAAGTGACACATGAAAAAAGTCTCCAATAAGGAGTAGATCATCCTTCCTACACATATCAAAGTCCTCTAATGAAGGACACAACATAAACATAATCAAGTCAAAAGTCATATTACAAAGGGCACAATACACCAACACAACCTGACTCATCACACAAAACACAAATAAATAAAGAATCAATCCCAGATGAGTCCCCAAATCTCTGTTACAGCCCAGTCTAGGTTGGGCCGCACAGAGTAACCAGCTCAAGATTTAAGTTGATTGAGCTTTAAAAGGTAAGTGAGGGAGCCAGGAATAACAACAAAACAAGGTGGTTCAAAAAGGTTGTGGTGTATTATATCACACAATATATACATATAACTATACAAACTAACCAGAACAGGCATATCTTCAGGGTGGCCCAAGGCCAAAATAATAAACAAAAGAACTATGATTAGGTAGCTAGCTTACTTAAAAGGAAAGAAAAGAAAATACAAATATTCTTAGCTAACTACCTAAGCAAAGAAACAGAGGCAAAAGGAACCCTCTCCAAAAATAAATGGCATCCAACCCCTACAGCCACTGAACCAATTGAACACATACATACATACATACATACATACATACATACACATATATACATACATACATACACACACACATTATACACACACACACACACACACACACATTATATATACACACACACACACACACACACACACACACACACACACACACACACACGTGAAGAGAATACAAAACAGATTTAGGGATCACCAAACTCAGAGTCAAAACCAGAACAGCAGTCAAAATACAGAGTTAACCACAAGGGCATGCACACAAATAAAGTAATCACCTAACAACACGCCAAACACCTCCAACATCCCATATGTTCTCGCTCCGTCTTCTTCCTTAAAAATGGCCGCCAATCAGTGAGGTCATTAAGGGGGCGGGAGCAAGGCAGGCTAGGGCAGGCTGGAAAATCTGGAAAGGAGTTCGGACCTGCACACAGAATGTCACAGCACAACACCCCCTCCCCCCCCCCCCCCCCCAACAAAATTTTTAATGGAGTGTTATCAAGACGAAACCAGCAAACCTTTCGGGTATCTGCTGATTGATTATAAAACAAAAACATCCGAACACTATCGGCTCAGAACAGATTTACTTGCACCACACCCTGTGGTATATCTCCAGAAAAGAAGATAGCAAAATGTCTGCCAGACATTGTAGAAACCTACCGCTTTTAAAAATATTATTAAAAGCAACACCCAAACAAAGTCGGATTATTTTACAAACTGCCACAGACGAACTCATTGCGACACTGCGTGAAGTAGCTTGTTCTCTACGGTAATATACCTCTCACATCACAACAATACCAGAAACTGACAAAAAGGAAAAGCGTAATCAAATTTGTAGCGGATAAGACGGTTGGTGTTAAAAGAAAGAGACGTGTAATAAATCAACAGGGGGGCTTTCTTCTACCACTCTTAAGCGTGGCTATTCCTTTCATCTCCAGCCTGATTGCTTCTAGATAACAGAGGAAATGGAGTATGCAGAGAAAATGTTTTTAGTCCCGCAGCACCAGTTGGATAAACTAAAGACCAGAACAAACCGCGATTCTATACAGCAAATTGTGGAGAACGATTTGGACATAGCTATAAGAAATATTTTGCACCGATCTGACTTGGACAGTTATGAAAAAGCGAAACTGTACACAAGTGTTTTACAGCGCTTTTTAACCATCGCTAGACAAGGGGACCGTGAAAACAGCACATTAACACTAACACCCATGCAGACTGAGCGTCCTGAAAAAGAAAAGCCGTCTGCACCGCCCGACGTAAACCCCCACGACGATTTAGATAACGTAGTGGCTGATACTTTGAAGAATGTTCTGCAGAGGAGTGTAAAAAACACTCACTACATTTTAGATAAAATGTCTAAAATGAAAGATGTCACATCTTGGGACGATTCGGGGGAGTTTGTGTTTAACGGTAGAACTATTCCTGGTTCACACATGCTAGATTTAGTTAAAGGCATCACGGCTCCGCAAAAGATTTCTGATGCCCGAAGACCTGGCTCAAATTTCTGGAGGCTTTTGCTACATTAAACATACCATACTCAACGGTGCCAAACCATTATGTCATACACGCAATTAACTCTTTCAAAACCAAATCGACTTCACCTATAACCAACTCGTCTAAGAAGCGTAAAAAACAGAAAATACTGCCGTGCACGCCATCAGCACAATCAAATTATTCAGATGGCCCTGTATACAAATCACCCACTCTTGACGTGAGTCAGTGGCTAAGTTTTTAATCCACGAGTTTTCTATTGTGTATGATCTTGTTATTATCTTTACTGCTGGATGTAATGTATGTATAATAATAATAATAATAATAATAATAATAATAATAGTACCATAAGTTATAAACATGTCAAAGAATCATATTAATTCACAAACAAGTCAAACATCTCATATTGAGTCATCAACATGTGAAATGCATCATAGTATCATATTAATTCATAAACAAGTCAAACATCTCATATTGAGTCATAAACAAGTGAACCATCTCATATTAAGTCATAAACATGTGAAAGACATCATAGTATCATATTAAGTTATAAACATGTCAAAGAATCATATTAAGTCATAATCAAGTGAAACATATCATATTAAGTCATAAACCAGTGACACATCTCATATTGAGTCATAAACATGTGAAAGACATCATAGTATCATAAGTTACACACGTCAAAGAATAATATTAAGTGATAAGTCATCCATCTCATATTAAGTCAATAACGTGAAATATGTCATGGTATCATATTAAGCATAAACAAGTGAACCATCTCATGAGTCATAAACTGGTGAAATAAATCATATTGAGTTATAAACATGTGAAACACCTCAAGGTATCATATTGTTATAAACATGTCAAAAAATCATATTCAAGTCATAATCAAGTGAAACGTATCATATTAAGTCCTAAAAAAGTGAAACATCTCATATTGAGTCATAAACATGTGAAACACATCTATGTATCATATTAAGTCCTAAAGAAGTCAAACATCTCATATTGAGTCATAAACATGTGAAACACATCTATGTATCATATTAAGTCATAAACATGTGAAACGTCTAATATTGAGTCATAAACATGTGAAACACATCATAGTATAATATTAAGTTACAAACATGTAAAAGAATCATATTAATTGATAAGTGAAACATCTCATATTGAGTCATAAACATGTGAAACACATCTATGTATCATATTAAGTCCTAAAGAAGTCAAACATCTCATATTGAGTCATAAACATGTGAAACACATATATGTATCATATTAAGTCATAAACATGTGAAACGTCTAATATTGAGTCATAAACATGTGAAACACATCATAGTATAATATTAAGTTACAAACATGTAAAAGAATCATATTAATTGATAAGTCAACCTTCTCATATTAAGTCAATAACGTGAAATATGTCATGGTATCATATTAAGCATAAACAAGTGAAACATATCACATTAATTCATAAACAAGTGAACCATCTCATATTGAGTCATAAACAAGTGAAACATCTCATATTGAGTCATAAACTGGTGAAAGAAATCATATTGAGTAATAAACATGTGAAACACCTCAAGGTATCATGTTAGAACATGTCAAAGAATCGTATTTAGTCGTAAACCAGTGAACCATCTCATATTGAATCATATACATGTGAAACGCATCATAGTATCATTATAAGTCATAAAGAAGTCAAACATCTCATATTGAGTCATAAACAAGTGAAGCATCTCATATTGAGTCATAAACGTGAAATATCTCATACACATGTGAAACCCATCATAGTATCATAGTAAGTTCTAAACATGTCAAAGAATCACATTAAGACATAAAGTGAACCATCTCATATTGAGTCATAAACAAGTGACACATCTCATATTAAGTCAATAACATGCTAAAGATTCATTTTAATTCATAAACACATCAAACATCTCATATTGAGTCATAAACATGTGAAACACATCATAGTATCATTTTAAGTCATAAAGAAGTCAAACATCTCATATTGAGTCATAAACATGTGAAACACATCATAGGATGCTGTCTTAAAGAAGTCAAACATGTCATATTGAGTCATAAACGTGTAATATCTAATAAACATGTGAAACACGTAGTAAGTTATAAACATGTCAAAGAATCATATTAAGACATAAACCGGTGAACCATCTCATATTAAGTCATAAACAAGTGAAACATCTCATATTGAGTCATAAACATATGAAACACATCATAGTATCATACTAAGTTATAAACATGTCAAAGAATCATATTAAGACATAAACAAGTGAACCATCTCATACTAAGTCATTAACAAGTGAAACATCTTATATTGAGTCATAAACATATGAAACACATCAAGGAATCATATTAAGTAATAAACATGTTAAAGATTCATTTTAAGTGATAAACAAGTCAAACATCTCATATTGAGTCATAAACGTGAAACAGTTCATAGTATCATATTAAATCATGAACATGTCATAGAATCATGTTAAATCATAATCAAGTGAAACATATATTACGTCATAAACATGTTAAAGATTCATTTTAAGTGATAAAGAAGTCAAACATCTCATATTGAGTCATAAACGTGAAACACATCATAGTATGATGTCATAAAGAAGTCAAACATGTCATATTGAGTCATAAACGTGAAATATCTCATACTGAGTCATAAATATGTGAAACACATAAGTTATAAAATGTCAAAGAATCATATTAAGACGTAAACAAGTGAAGCATCTCACATTAAGTCATAAACATGTGAAACACATCATAGTATCATTTTAAGTCAAAAAGAAGTCAAACATCTCATGTATGAGATGTAGTATGTAGTATCTCCTCTAATATGATATTTTTCACATATTTATGACATAATATAGTACTATGACATGTTTCTGACCTAAAATGATACGAAAAATGATTGTTTACCTTAACATCTATAAAGTGAAAAAAATGTCAATTGAAGTGTAGAAAGTCCCTTTCCATCAAATGTGCCCTGACAAAACTTGCTCACATTCGTCCAGCGTGTCCATACACACTGTGGCTCTTCAGACGCTCAATGTGCTATACAGCGATTTTCAAGCGGCTGGGAGCGAAGGAAAGGGTTTTTTCTAACAAACTCATATTGCGTGATGTCGTCCAATATGATATTTTTCACATATTTGAGACATTATGTAATACTATGACATGTTTATGACTTAAAATGATATGAAATATGATTGTTTACCATAAAATCTATAAGTTGATAAAAAGTGAAAAAAGTGAAAATTGAAGTGTAGAAAGTCACTTTTCATCAAATGAGTCCTAACAAAACTTGTTCACATTCGTCCTGTGTGTCCATACACACCAGTACTCTGCAAACGCTATACAGCGATTTTCAAGCGGCTGGGAGCGAAGGAAAGTGGTTTTTCTAACAATCTCATATAATTAATTGCATGAAGTAATCTAATATGATATTTTTCACATATTTCGACAAATTTCTCACCTATAATGATACAAAATATGATTGTTTACCTTAAAATATATAAGTTGATAAAGTATGATTAAGGTGAAAAAAGTGACAATTCAAGTGAACCAAATATGTGTAAACACATCATAGTATAACAAGTGAAACATCTCATATTGAGTCTTAAATGTGAAATATCTCATACTGAATCATAAACATGTGAAACGAATCATATTAAATCATCAAGTGAAACAGCTCATATTGAGTCATAAACATGTGAAACACATCATAGTATGATGTCATAAAGAAGTCAAACATTTCATATTGAGTCATAAACGTGAAATATCTCATAAACATGTGAAACACATAAGTTATAAACATGTCAAAGAATCATATTTAGTCATAAACCAGTGAAAGATATAATATTAATGTATGGTAATACTATGACATGTTTCTGACTTAAAATGACACGAAATATGATTGTTTACCTTAAAGTCTATAAGTTCTAAATGAAGTGAAAAAAGTGAAAATTGAAGTGTAGAAAGTCCCTTTCCATCAAATGTGCCATAACAAAACTTGATCACATTCGTCCTGCGTGTCCCTACACACTGTTGCTCTTCAGATGCTCAAAACGCTATACCGTGATTTTCAAGCGGCTAGGAGCGAAGGAAAGTGCTTTTTCCAACAAACTCATATTATTAATTTCGTGAATTCCTCTAATATGATATTTTTCATATATTTATGACATAATATAGTACTATGACATGTTTGTGACCTAAAATGATACGAAATATGATTGTTTACATTAAAATCTACAGGGTGAAAAAAGTGAAAATTGAAGTGTAGAAAGTCACTTTTCATCAAATGTGCCCTAACAAAACATGTTCACATTCGTCCTGCATGTCCATACACACTGTGGCTCTTCAGACGCTCAATGCACCATACAGCGATTTTCAAGCGGCTGGGAGCGAAGGAAAGGGGTTTTTCTAACAATCTCATATAATTAATTGAGTGAACTTCTCTAATATGATATTTTTCACATATTTATGACATAATTTAATACTATGGCATGTATCTGACCTAAAATGATATGAAATATGACTGTTTACCATGAAATCTATAAGTTGACAAAAAGTGAAAAGAGTGAAAATTGAAATGTAGAAAGTCACTTTTCATCAGATGTGCCCTAACAAAACTTGTTCACATTCGTCCTGTTTGTCCATACACACCAGAGCTCTGCAAACACTATACAGCGATTTTCAAGCGGCTGGGAGCGAAGGAAAGTGGATTTTCTAACAAAGTCATATAATTAATTGCATGAAGACCTCTAATATGATATTTTTCACATATTTATGACATAATATAGTACTATGACATGTTTCTGACCTAAAATGATAAGAAATATGATTGTTTACCTTAACATCTATAAAGTGAAAAAAAAAGTAAATTTTAGTGTAGAAAGTCACTTTTCATCAAATGTGCCCTAACAAAACTTGTTCACATTCGTCCTGTGTGTCCATACACACTGTGGCTCTTCAGACGCTCAATGCACCATACAGCGATTTTCAAGCAGCTAATACTATGACATGTTTCTGACTTCAAATGATATGAAATATGATTGTTTACGTTAAAATGTAAAACTTGATGATAAAGTATGATAAGGTGAAAAAAGTGACATTTGAAGTGTCACATTTGGATTTGGAGCTCAGAGTATCTGGCAACCTGAAGTGTCACTGAGGAAGCAGCACCCTTTGAGCTAACGCTATTTCATTAATTTCTTCTAATCTCTATACTTTAAAATTATTTACCTTACATTATACAAATATAACTGTCACTACTTTAGATAAAACAATCGTAACGTTGCGCTGTCGCTAAATTTGATCTGTTTTTTTTTTTGTTTTTTTTTACGAACATCCGCGACTAGCTTGCGACTAGCTTGTAGCCCGTAGCCCGCTAGCATCACCTACCGCTAGCCTTGTTTACGTTTCACATTTCTCATTTACCGCTGTTCTGTTTAAAAAACAAATATGTCTGCTGTCTCTCCGGTTTTGAGTGCAGATGAGGACTCGCTCGAGCTTCACATGGTGCAGCTGGAACTGGAGGATGTGGAGAAGCAGATCCGCGGCCTACTCAACAAGCAGATCCAGCTGCTGGAGCGACAAACTGCGCTGGAAACATCTTGTGCCTCTTCCCACATATCCAAGGTAAGCACACAGCGTGGTATTTCCACTCCCAGCCCCTCTACGCTGTGTGTTTCTCTGTGCAGGGACCGTGCACCTAGGACTTTCCCAGCCGTGGTCTCCGTCACGCCGGCGCCAACACACCTCGGGCCTTGGGTGAACCAGCGGCAGAAGGCACGGGCTGGACCCTCTCCACCTCCGGTGTTCGAGATTCCAACCAGGAACCGCTTCGCCCCTCTCCGTCAGACCAGACCCAACGCTGTGATCTTCGGGGACTCCATTGTGCGGAACGTCCGTGTAGCCTCATCTAAAGGTAAGGTGCGCACACACTGTTTTTCTGGTGCTTGTGTCCTTGATGTCGCTGCGCAGGTATCCGGGATCCTGAAGAAGGATGAGCGCATTGGAGCGGTTGTGCTGCACGCGGGGACGAACAACACCAGGCTGCGGCAGACGGAGGTTCTGAAGAGGGACTTCTACAGCCTGATCGAGACGGTACGAGGCAGATCACCCACCGCGAAGATCATCGTCTCTGGACCTCTTCCCACATAAAGACGTGGAGCAGAAAAGTTCAGTAGACTTCTAGCATTAATGATTGGTTAGTCTCTTGGTGTAATGAGCAGAATCTGGTGTTTGTCAATAACCGGAATCTGTTCTCGGAGCGTCCTAGGTTGTTTCGTCCTGATGGCCTGCACCCCAGCAGCCTTGGAGCGGAACTGCTGTCAGACAACATCTCCAAGGCGCTACACTCCAAGTGACTGCCTACCGTAAGTACATCTTCCAATAATAACAACATTCAGTATAATCAATGTTCAATTAAAAATCTGGCACCGGTAATACATACTATAGAGACTGTGTTTGTTCCCCAAGCTATACAAATATATAGAAAATCTCGGAAAGTCTATCTTCGTAACCTAATTAACATAAAATTAAATCATATTGAATGCACAGCCAGCACTTTTGATCTGAGGCTAGGACTATTAAACATTAGATCTCTTGCGTCTAAGGCTCTTATTGTTAACGACATCATTACTGATCAGGAATGTAATTTAATGTGTTTAACAGAAACTTGGATTAAACCAAACGAGTACATAGCATTAAATGAAGCCAGTCCTCCTGGATATAGTTATGTACATCAGCCTCGTTCAACTGGTAGAGGAGGAGGTGTTGGTCTCATCCATAGTAAAAATCTAGTCGTCACACAAAAACCTAAGCATAAATGTAATTCTTTGGAAATTCTTTATACCAGTATAAGTTATGTAGCCACAAAAAATGTCAATTCCTCTAATTATTATTTACAGACCCCCAGGGCCATATACTGAATTTCTTAGTGAATTTGCAGACTTTGTCTCAAACCTGGTTGTGTCTGTAGATAAAGCATTAATCGTCGGAGACTTTAATATTCATTTTGATAACCTGGAAGACCCTCTAAGATTAGCGGTTGTGTCCATCTTAGATGCAGTAGGGATTAATCAGAACGTAATCGGGCCTACTCATAATGGTGGTCACACTCTTGACCTCATACTAACATACGGACTAAGTATAGAAAATATTATAATTTTTCCGCAGTCTGAAGTTGTCTCAGACCATTATCTTATCTCGTTCATAATACGTATTGATCGTAATATTTCCACCTCGCCTCGCTACCGCGTAAAACGTACCTACACATCAGCTACTGCACCGAGCTTCATAAATAACCTCGCAGGAACATCAATTAGATTGTGATCACCATCAGATCCCATAGAACTCGATCAGGCGACTGAAAGCTTGGAGTCAACACTCCGCTACACGCTAGATAGAGTGGCTCCACTCAAAAGGAAAATAATTAGAGAAAAAACATTAGCACCCTGGTATAACGATCAAACGCGAACCTTAAAACAGACAACTCGACAATTAGAACGTAAATGGCGTCAAACCAAACTGGTGATATTTCAAACAGCATGGAAGGAGAGCCTAATGAAATATAGGAAATCTCTTGGCGATGCTAGAAAAATCTATTTCTCCACCTTAATAGGAGACAACAAAAACAATTCTAGATTCCTTTTCAACACAGTAGCAAAATTAACTAGGAATTAAACCACTACAGAGAGAAACACTCAATCATTACATAGCAGTGAAGATTTCATGAAATTTTTCATTGATAAGGTTGAAAATATTAGACGTGAAATACAGGCCATTAAATTAAAACCGGACAGTACTGTAACAAACCCATTACATGACAATGTAGCAATATCAGATCAATGTTTAGAGTGTTTTGCTCCGCTTAGAGAGACCGAACTAGCTACATTAAGCTCTTCAGCCAATTCATCAACTTGCATACTAGATCCCGTACCTACATGTTTGCTTAAACAGATTTGACCAGGAGTAATTGAACCACTTTTAAATATAATCAGTTCTTCCTTAAGCACTGGCTATGCACCTAAATCACTTAAATTAGCAGTTATTAAACCCTTGATTAAAAAACCTGATCTTGACCCGTCTCAATTGTCCAGCTATAGACAGCTGTAGTCCCCTTCATCTCTAAGATTTTAGAAAAGGTTGTAGCAAAGCAGTTATGCTCGTACTTAGATAGGAACAACATTCATGAAATGTATCAGTCAGGATTTAGACCTCATCATAGCACAGAGACAGTGTTAGTTAAAGTAGTAAATTACCTTCTACTGACCTACAATCAGGGTTGTGTCTCGCTGCTTGTGTTACTCGACCTTAGTGCAGCTTTTGATACTATAGATCACACTATTCTCCTTGATAGATTAGAAAATGTTCTTGGTATTAAGGGAACAGTCCTCTCCTGGCTCAGGTCTTATCTGACAGATCGTTATCAGTTCGTAGATGTAAATGGTGATTTCTCCATGCGTACTGAGGTTACTTTTGGAGTTCCACAGGGTTCTGTTTTAGGCCCACTGCTCTTTACTTTATATATGCTACCCCTAGGTCAAATTATTCGTAAACATGGAATTAGCTTCCACTGTTATACTGATGATACACAGTTGTATGTTTCAGCGAAGCCAGAGGACAGACAGAAGCTTAGTAAAGTTGAGGATTGTGTAAAGGACATTAGACGTTGGATGTTAACTAACTTCCTTCTACTTAATTCTGATAAAACAGAAATACTTTTATTAGGCCCACGTGTAGCTAGAAGTAATCTTTCTGATCACATGGTTACTCTGGATGGTCTTTCTGTTTCATCATGTACAGCAGTTAAAGACCTTGGAGTAATTATTGACTCCAGCCTATCATTTGATGCTCATGTAGATAATATTACTAGGATAGCTTTCTTTCATCTCAGAAATATTTCTAAAATAAGAAACATATTGTCACTACATGATGCGGAAATACTAGTTCATGCATTCGTCACCTCTAGATTAGATTACTGTAATGCCTTCCTGTCTGGATGTTCCAGTAGGAATATAAATAAGCTCCAGTTAGTCCAGAATACTTTTATTAACCTATAAAGCACTAAACGGTCTTGCGCCACAATATCTAAGCGACCTTTTGGTTTTATATGATCCGCCACGCCTACTTAGATCAAAAGATGCAGGCTATTTGACGGTACCTCGAATAGTGAAGGCTACAGCAGGGGGGAGAGCTTTTGCTTATAGAGCCCCACAGTTATGGAACAGTCTTCCAATTAGTGTTCGGGACTCAGACACAGTCTCAGTGTTAAAGTCTAGGCTTAAAACGTATTTGTTTACTCAAGCCTACCCTGACTAGATTCTGTTCTACTACTTCGCAGTCATAATAATCTTTTTTTCTCCCTCTCTCCTTTCGCCGAGCCCCACACGAATTTATGGAGATACTAGAGATCCAGATCCTTTCTGCCTCTGGATGGAGCTCAAATCTTCTCTAATTCCAGACTGCTGGGACTGCGGCTGCTCCTAAGGCCATACAGACTTCATATAAATCCATAATGAAATATTTCACACTAACTGTTGTTACCCAGATGAGGATGGGTTCCCTTCTGAGTCGGGTTCCTCTCAAGGTTTCTTCCTCTTAAAACATCTTAGGGAGTTTTTCCTTGCCACCGTCGCCACTCAGTGGATTGCTCAGTTGGGATAAATTCACACCTTTAATATCTGTATACCATGTTGATATTTCTGTAAAGCTGCTTTGAGACAATGTCTATTGTAAAAAGCGCTATACAAATAAAATTGAATTGAATTGAAAGTGTAGAAAGTCACTTTTCATCAAAAGTACCATAACAAAACTTGTTCCCATTCATCCTGTGTGTCCATACACACTGATGCTCTTCATACGCTGAAAATGCTATACAGCGCTTCAGAAGGCGCTAGGAGCAAAGGAAAGTGGTTTTTCTAACAAACTCATATAATCAATCGCCCGACGTACTCCAATATGATTCTGTTCACATAGTTAATCATAATATAGTACTATGAAATGTTTCTGACCTAAAATATTACGAAATATCATTGTTTACATTAAAATGTAAAACTTGATGATAAAGTATGATAAGTTGAAAAAAGTGACATTTGAAGTGCAGAAAGTCACTTTTCATCAAAAGTACCATAACAAAACTTGTTCCCATTCATCCTGTGTGTCCATACACACTGATGCTCTTTATACGCTGAAAACGCTATACAGCGCTTCAGAAGGCGCTAGGAGCAAAGGAAAGTGGTTTTTCTAACAAACTCACATAATCAATTGCCCGACGTACTCCAATATGATTTTTTTCACATAGTTAGACATCATGTAATACTATGAAATTTTTCTGACCTAAAATAATACGAAATATGATTGTTTACATTAAAATGTAAAACTTGATGATAAAGTATGATAAGTTGAAAAAAGTGACATTTGAAGTGTAGAAAGTCACTTTTCATCAAAAGTACCATAACAAAGAGAAGATTCTTAGTTCTCCCAACACCCGCATTCTTTTCAAAACCTTTTCCTCTCTACTCTGTCCCCCTCCTCCCCCTTCCCCTACTTCTCTCATTGCAGATGACTTTGCGACTTTCTTTACCAACAAGGTTACATCAATCAGAAACCTGTTCTCAACCCCAGACATGCATAGACTGACTCCTCCTCCGGGTAACTCCCAACTGACTTCCTTCTCTCTCCTCTCTGATGTCTCTAAACTCCTCCTCTCTAGCCATCCCACAACCTGTCCTCTTGACCCTATCCCTTCTCACCTTCTTCAGTCCATCTCTCCCACACTATTACCTGCACTCACACACATCTTTAACACATCGCTCTCTACTGGCACATACCCTACCTCATTTAAGCAAGCCCAGGTTACCCCACTGCTTAAAAAACCATCACTCAACCCTGCTATAGTTGACAACTACAGACCTGTTTCCCTACTCCCTTTTCTTTCGAAAACTCTTGAAAGAGCCGTTTTTAATGAACTCTCAAATTTTCTCACACAGAACAACCTCCTGGACACCAAGCAGTCTGGCTTCAAGCGCAACCACTCCACGGAGACTGCTCTGCTTTCCGTCACTGAAGCCTTACGACTAGCAAGAGCAACCTCTAGATCATCAGTCCTCATCCTACTTGACCTCTCTGCTGCTTTCGACACTGTGAACCATCAGATCCTCCTGTCAACTCTCTCCAGCCTGGGCATCACTGGAACAGTTCTGCGCTGGGTGGAATCCTATCTCTCTGACAGATCCTTCAAGGTATCATGGAGGGGAGGTATTTCTGAAACTCAGCAACTCAAAACTGGCGTTCCACAGGGGTCAGTTCTGGGTCCACTCCTCTTTTCTATCTACACCACATCTCTAGGGCAGGTGATTGAGTCTCATGGCTTCTCATATCATTGCTATGCTGATGACACCCAGCTCCATTTGTCCTTCCAGCCTGACGATCCATCCGTCTCTGCACGCATCTCTGCTTGCCTTTCGGACATCTCGGTCTGGATGAAGGAAACCATCTTAAATTTAACCTGGCAAAATCTGAGCTTCTCGTCATCCCAGCCTGTCCCTCAATCAACCACAACTTCACCGTACACCTCGGCTCACTCACAGTCATGCCAACCAGGACGGCCAGGAACCTTGGGGTGATTCTTGATGATGGCTTGACCTTTGCAGACCATATCTCAGCAACTGCAAGGTCCTGTAGGTTCATCCTTTACAACATCAAGAAAATCCGACCCTACATCACCAAACAGGCTACACAGATTCTAGTCCAGGCTCTTGTTATCTCTAAACTGGACTACTGCAACTCACTGCTTTCAGGCCTCCCAGCCAGCTCCATCAAACCCCTTGAGATGATTCAGAATGCTGCAGCGCACCTCGTCTTCAACCAGTCCAAGAGAACCCATGTCACACCCTTCTTCATCTCCCTCCACTGGCTTCCTGTAGCTGCCCGCATCAAGTTCAAGGCCTTGATGCTCACCTACAAGACCTTGTCAAGAACAGCACCCTCCTACCTCAACTCTCTCCTGAAGGCCTACGTTCCCTCTCGCAATCTGCGATCGATTAGCGACCGACGTTTAGCAGTTCCAACTCAGCGTGGCACAAGGTCCCATTCCAAAACCTTCACACTAAATGTTCCTCAGTGGTGGAATGCACTTCAAATCTCAATCCGGACCGCAGAATCTCTCACCATCTTCAAAAAACAGCTAAAGACCCACCTCTTCTGTGAACACCTAACAAACTCATAATTAAAAAAAGAAAAAAAAAATGCACTTACACCTCTACTCTGCACTTTGCTTCATCTGGAATTCAATTAATAGATCTCGTATGGTAGCACTTCTTGTATTTTCTCTGCTTGATATCGCTTTGCTTGTATCTTTCTCATTTGTAAGTCGCGTTGGATAAAAGCGTCTCCTAAGTGAATAGATGTAAATGTAAATGTAAACAAAACTTGTTCCCATTCATCCTGTGTGTCCATACACACTGATGCCCTTTATACGCTCAAAACGCTATACAGCGCTTCAGAAGGCGCTAGGAGCAAAGGAAAGTGGTTTTTCTAACAAACTCATATAATCAATTGCCCGACCTACTCCAATATGTTATTTTTCACATTTTTACACATAATATAGTACTATGAAATGTTTCTGACCTAAAATATTACGAAATTTGATTGTTTACATTAAAATGTAAAAGTTGATGATAACGTGTTATAAGGTGAAAAAAAGTGATATTTTATGTCTAGAAAGTCACTTTTCATCAAAAGTACAATAAGAAAACTAGTTCCCATTTATCCTGTGTCCCCATACACACTTGTGCTCTTTATACGCTCAAACCGCTATACAGCGCTTCAGAAGGCGCTAGGAGCAAAGGAAAGTGGTTTTTCTAACAAACTCATATAATCAATTGCCCGACCTACTCCAATATGTTATTTTTCACATTTTTACACATAATATAGTACTATGAAATGTTTCTGACCTAAAATATTACGAGATATCATTGTTTACATTAAAATGTAAAAGTTGATGATAAAGTGTGATAAGGTGAAAAAAGTGACATTTTATGTCTAGAAAGTCACTTTTCATCAAAAGTACATTAAGAAAACTAGTTCCCATTTATCCTGTGTCCCCATACACACTTGTGCTCTTTATACGCTCAAAACGCTATACAGCGCTTGAGAAGGCGCTAGGAGCAAAGGAAAGTGGTTTTTCTAACAAACTCATATAATCAATTGCCCGACCTACTCCAATATGGTATTTTTCACATAATATAGTACTATGAAATGTTTCTGACCTAAAATATTACGAAATTTGATTGTTTACATTAAAATGTAAAAGTTGATGATAACGTGTGATAAGGTGAAAAAAAGTGACATTTTATGTCTAGAAAGTCACTTTTCATCAAAAGTACAATAAGAAAACTAGTTCCCATTTATCCTGTGTCCCCATACACACTTGTGCTCTTTATACGCTCAAAACGCTATACAGCGCTTGAGAAGGCGCTAGGAGCAAAGGAAAGTGGTTTTTCTAACAAACTCATATAATCAATTGCCCGACCTACTCCAATATGGTATTTTTCACATAATATAGTACTATGAAATGTTTCTGACCTAAAATATTACGAAATTTGATTGTTTACATTAAAATGTAAAAGTTGATGATAACGTGTGATAAGGTGAAAAAAAGTGACATTTTATGTCTAGAAAGTCACTTTTCATCAAAAGTACAATAAGAAAACTAGTTCCCATTTATCCTGTGTCCCCATACACACTTGTGCTCTTTATACGCTCAAAACGCTATACAGCGCTTCAGAAGGCGCTAGGAGCAAAGGAAAGTGGTTTTTCTAACAAACTCATATAATCAATTGCCCGACCTCCTCCAATATGTTATTTTTCACATATTTACACATAAAATAGTACTATGAAATGTTTCTGACCTATAATATTACGAAATATCATTGTTTACATTAAAATGTAAAAGTTGATGATAAAGTGTCATAAGGTGAAAAAAGTGACATTTTATGTCTAGAAAGTCACTTTTCATCAAAAGTACGATAAGAAAACTAGTTCCCATTTATCCTGTGTCCCCATACACACTTGTGCTCTTTATACGCTCAAAACGCTGTACAGCGCTTCAGAAGGCGCTAGGAGCAAAGGAAAGTGGTTTTTCTAACAAACTCATATAATCAATTGCCCGACCTACTCCAATATGTTATATTTCACATATTTACACATAATATAGTACTATGAAATGTTTCTGACCTATAATATTACGAAATATCATTGTTTACATTAAAATGTAAAAGTTGATGATAAAGTGTGATAAGGTGAAAAAAGTGACATTTTATGTCTAGAAAGTCACTTTTCATCAAAAGTACAATAAGAAAACCAGTTCCCATTTATCCTGTGTCCCCATACACACTTGTGCTCTTTATACGCTCAAAACGCTATACAGCGCTTGAGAAGGCGCTAGGAGCAAAGGAAAGTGGTTTTTCTAACAAACTCATATAATCAATTGCCCGACCTACTCCAATATGTTATTTTTCACATATTTACACATGATATAGTACTATGAAATGTTTCTGACCTATAATATTACGAAATATCATTGTTTATATTAAAATGTAAAAGTTGATGATAAAGTGTGATAATGTGAAAAAAGTGACATTTTATGTCTAGAAAGTCACTTTTCATCAAAAGTACAATAGCAAAACTAGTTCCCGTTTATCCTGTGTCCCCATACACACTTGTGCTCTTTATACGCTCAAAACGCTATACAGCGCTTCAGAAGGCGCTAGGAGCAAAGGAAAGTGGTTTTTCTATCAAACTCATATAATCAATTGCCCGACCTACTCCAATATGTTATTTTTCACATATTTACACATGATATAGTACTATGAAATGTTTCTGACCTATAATATTACGAAATATCATTGTTTACATTAAAATGTAAAAGTTGATGATAAAGTGTGATAATGTGAAAAAAGTGACATTTTATGTCTAGAAAGTCACTTTTCATCAAAAGTACAATAGCAAAACTAGTTCCAATTCATCCTGTGTCCCCATACACACTTGTGCTCTTCATACGCTCAAAACGCTATACAGCGCTTCAGAAGGCGCTAGGAGCAAAGGAAAGTGGTTTTTCTATCAAACTCATATAATCAATTGCCCGACCTACTCCAATATGATATTTTTCACATATTTACACATAATATAGTACTATGAAATGTTTCTTACCTATAATATTACGAAATATCATTGTTTACATTAAAATGTAAAAGTTGATGATAAAGTGAAAAAAGTGACATTTTATGTCTAGAAAGTCACTTTTCATCAAAAGTACAATAGCAAAACTAGTTCCCATTTATCCTGTGTCCCCATACACACTTGTGCTCTTTATACGCTCAAAACGCTATAAAGCGCTTCAGAAGGCGCTAGGAGCAAAGGAAAGTGGTTTTTCTAACAAACTCATATAATCAATTGCCCGACCTACTCCAATATGATATTTTTCACATATTTACACATAATATAGTACTATGAAATGTTTCTGACCTAAAATATTACGAAATTTGATTGTTTACATTAAAATGTAAAAGTTGATGATAACGTGTGATAAGGTGAAAAAAAGTGACATTTTATGTCTAGAAAGTCACTTTTCATCAAAAGTACAATAAGAAAACTAGTTCCCATTTATCCTGTGTTCCCATACACACTTGTGCTCTTTATACGCTCAAAACGCTATACAGCGCTTCAGAAGGCGCTAGGAGCAAAGGAAAGTGGTTTTTCTAACAAACTCATATAATCAATTGCCCGACCTACTCCAATATGATATTTTTCACATATTTACACATAATATAGTACTATGAAATGTTTCTGACCTATAATATTACGAAATATCATTGTTTACATTAAAATGTAAAAGTTGATGATAAAGTGTGATAAGGTGAAAAAAGTGACATTTTATGTCTAGAAAGTCACTTTTCATCAAAAGTACAATAAGAAAACCAGTTCCCATTTATCCTGTGTCCCCATACACACTTGTGCTCTTCATACGCTCAAAACGCTATACAGCGCTTCAGAAGGCGCTAGGAGCAAAGGAAAGTGGTTTTTCTAACAAACTCATATAATCAATTGCCCGACCTACTCCAATATGATATTTTTCACATATTTACACATAATATAGTACTATGAAATGTTTCTGACCTATAATATTACGAAATATCATTGTTTACATTAAAATGTAAAAGTTGATGATAAAGTGTGATAAGGTGAAAAAAGTGACATTTTATGTCTAGAAAGTCACTTTTCATCAAAAGTACAATAAGAAAACCAGTTCCCATTTATCCTGTGTCCCCATACACACTTGTGCTCTTCATACGCTCAAAACGCTATACAGCGCTTCAGAAGGCGCTAGGAGCAAAGGAAAGTGGTTTTTCTAACAAACTCATATAATCAATTGCCCGACCTACTCCAATATGTTATTTTTCACATATTTACACATGATATAGTACTATGAAATGTTTCTGACCTATAATATTACGAAATATCATTGTTTACATTAAAATGTAAAAGTTGATGATAACGTGTGATAATGTGAAAAAAGTGACATTTTTTGTCTAGAAAGTCACTTTTCATCAAAAGTACAATAGCAAAACTAGTTCCCATTTATCCTGTGTCCCCATACACACTTGTGCTCTTCATACGCTCAAAACGCTATACAGCGCTTCAGAAGGCGCTAGGAGCAAAGGAAAGTGGTTTTTCTAACAAACTCATATAATCAATTGCCCGACCTACTCCAATATGATATTTTTCACATATTTACACATAATATAGTATTATGAAATGTTTGTGACCTAAAATATTGCGAAATTTGATTGTTTACATTAAAATGTAAAAGTTGATGATAACGTGTGATAAGGTGAAAAAAGTGACATTTTATGTCTAGAAAGTCACTTTTCATCAAAAGTACAATAGCAAAACTAGTTCCCATTTATCCTGAGTCCCCATACACACTTGTGCTCTTCATACGCTCAAAACGCTATACAGCGCTTCAGAAGGCGCTAGGAGCAAAGGAAAGTGGTTTTTCTAACAAACTCATATAATCAATTGCCCGACCTCCTCCAATATGTTATATTTCACATATTTACATATAATATAGTACTATGAAATGTTTCTGACCTATAAAATTACGAAATATCATTGTTTACATTAAAATGTAAAAGTTGATGATAACGTGTGATAAGGTGAAAAAAGTGACATTTTATGTCTAGAAAGTCACTTTTCATCAAAAGTACAATAGCAAAACTAGTTCCCATTCATCCTGTGTCCCCATACACACTTGTGCTCTTTATACGCTCAAAACGCTATACAGCGCTTCAGAAGGCGCTAGGAGCAAAGGAAAGTGGTTTTTCTAACAAACTCATATAATCAATTGCCCGACCTACTCCAATATGATATTTTTCACATATTTACACATAATATAGTACTATGAAATGTTTCTGACCTATAATATTACGAAATATCATTGTTTACATTAAAATGTAAAAGTTGATGATAAAGTGTGATAAGGTGAAAAAAGTGACATTTTATGTCTAGAAAGTCACTTTTCATCAAAAGTACAATAAGAAAACCAGTTCCCATTTATCCTGTGTCCCCATACACACTTGTGCTCTTTATACGCTCAAAACGCTATACAGCGCTTCAGAAGGCGCTAGGAGCAAAGGAAAGTGGTTTTTCTAACAAACTCATATAATCAATTGCCCGACCTACTCCAATATGATATTTTTCACATATTTACACATAATATAGTACTATGAAATGTTTCTGACCTAAAATATTAAGAAATTTGATTGTTTACATTAAAATGTAAAAGTTGATGATAACGTGTTATAAGGTGAAAAAAAGTGACATTTTATGTCTAGAAAGTCACTTTTCATCAAAAGTACAATAAGAAAACTAGTTCCCATTTATCCTGGGTCCCCATACACACTTGTGCTCTTTATACGCTCAAAACGCTATACAGCGCTTCAGAAGGCGCTAGGAGCAAAGGAAAGTGGTTTTTCTAACAAACTCATATAATCAATTGCCCGACCTCCTCCAATATGTTATATTTCACATATTTACACATAATATAGTACTATGAAATGTTTCTGACCTATAATATTACGAAATATCATTGTTTACATTAAAATGTAAAAGTTGATGATAAAGTGTGATAAGGTGAAAAAAGTGACATTTTATGTCTAGAAAGTCACTTTTCATCAAAAGTACAATAAGAAAACCAGTTCCCATTTATCCTGTGTCCCCATACACACTTGTGCTCTTTATACGCTCAAAACACTATACAGCGCTTCAGAAGGCGCTAGGAGCAAAGAAAAGTGGTTTTTCTAACAAACTCATATAATCAATTGCCCGACCTCCTCCAATATGTTATATTTCACATATTTACACATAATATAGTACTATGAAATGTTTCTGACCTATAATATTACGAAATATCATTGTTTACATTAAAATGTAAAAGTTGATGATAAAGTGTGATAAGGTGAAAAAAGTGACATTTTATGTCTAGAAAGTCACTTTTCATCAAAAGTACAATAAGAAAACCAGTTCCCATTTATCCTGTGTCCCCATACACACTTGTGCTCTTTATACGCTCAAAACGCTATACAGCGCTTGAGAAGGCGCTAGGAGCAAAGGAAAGTGGTTTTTCTAACAAACTCATATAATCAATTGCCCGACCTACTCCAATATGTTATTTTTCACATATTTACACATGATATAGTACTATGAAATGTTTCTGACCTATAATATTACGAAATATCATTGTTTACATTAAAATGTAAAAGTTGATGATAAAGTGTGATAATGTGAAAAAAGTGACATTTTATGTCTAGAAAGTCACTTTTCATCAAAAGTACAATAGCAAAACTAGTTCCCATTTATCCTGTGTCCCCATACACACTTGTGCTCTTCATACGCTCAAAACGCTATACAGCGCTTGAGAAGGCGCTAGGAGCAAAGGAAAGTGGTTTTTCTAACAAACTCATATAATCAATTGCCCGACCTACTCCAATATGTTATTTTTCACATATTTACACATAATATAGTACTATGAAATGTTTGTGACCTAAAATATTACGAAATATCATTGTTTACATTAAAATGTAAAAGTTGATGATAACGTGTTATAAGGTGAAAAAAAGTGACATTTTATGTCTAGAAAGTCACTTTTCATCAAAAGTACAATAAGAAAACTAGTTCCCATTTATCCTGGGTCCCCATACACACTTGTGCTCTTTAGACGCTCAAAACGCTATACAGCGCTTCAGAAGGCGCTAGGAGCAATGGAAAGTGGTTTTTCTAACAAACTCATATGCTCAATTGCCCGACCTCCTCCAATATGTTATATTTCACATATTTACACATAATATAGTACTATGAAATGTTTCTGACCTATAATATTACGAAATATCATTGTTTACATTAAAATGTAAAAGTTGATGATAACGTGTTATAAGGTGAAAAAAAGTGACATTTTATGTCTAGAAAGTCACTTTTCATCAAAAGTACAATAAGAAAACCAGTTCCCATTTATCCTGTGTCCCCATACACACTTGTGCTCTTTATACGCTCAAAACGCTATACAGCGCTTGAGAAGGCGCTAGGAGCAAAGGAAAGTGGTTTTTCTAACAAACTCATATAATCAATTGCCCGACCTACTCCAATATGATATTTTTCACATATTTACACATAATATAGTACTATGAAATGTTTGTGACCTAAAATATTACGAAATTTGATTGTTTACATTAAAATGTAAAGTTGATGATAAAGTGTGATAAGGTGAAAAAAAGTGACATTTTATGTCTAGAAAGTCACTTTTCATCAAAAGTACAATAAGAAAACTAGTTCCCATTTATCCTGGGTCCCCATACACACTTGTGCTCTTTATACGCTCAAAACGCTATACAGCGCTTCAGAAGGCGCTAGGAGCAAAGGAAAGTGGTTTTTCTAACAAACTCATATAATCAATTGCCCGACCTACTCCAATATGATATTTTTCACATATTTACACATAATATAGTACTATGAAATGTTTCTGACATATAATATTACGAAATATCATTGTTTACATTAAAATGTAAAAGTTGATGATAAAGTGTGATAAGGTGAAAAAAGTGACATTTTATGTCTAGAAAGTCACTTTTCATCAAAAGTACAATAAGAAAACCAGTTCCCATTTATCCTGTGTCCCCATACACACTTGTGCTCTTTATACGCTCAAAACGCTATACAGCGCTTGAGAAGGCGCTAGGAGCAAAGGAAAGTGGTTTTTCTAACAAACTCATATAATCAATTGCCCGACCTACTCCAATATGTTATTTTTCACATATTTACACATGATATAGTACTATGAAATGTTTCTGACCTATAATATTACGAAATATCATTGTTTACATTAAAATGTAAAAGTTGATGATAAAGTGTGATAATGTGAAAAAAGTGACATTTTATGTCTAGAAAGTCACTTTTCATCAAAAGTACAATAGCAAAACTAGTTCCCATTTATCCTGTGTCCCCATACACACTTGTGCTCTTCATACGCTCAAAACGCTATACAGCGCTTGAGAAGGCGCTAGGAGCAAAGGAAAGTGGTTTTTCTAACAAACTCATATAATCAATTGCCCGACCTACTCCAATATGTTATTTTTCACATATTTACACATAATATAGTACTATGAAATGTTTGTGACCTAAAATATTACGAAATATCATTGTTTACATTAAAATGTAAAAGTTGATGATAACGTGTTATAAGGTGAAAAAAAGTGACATTTTATGTCTAGAAAGTCACTTTTCATCAAAAGTACAATAAGAAAACTAGTTCCCATTTATCCTGGGTCCCCATACACACTTGTGCTCTTTAGACGCTCAAAACGCTATACAGCGCTTCAGAAGGCGCTAGGAGCAATGGAAAGTGGTTTTTCTAACAAACTCATATGCTCAATTGCCCGACCTCCTCCAATATGTTATATTTCACATATTTACACATAATATAGTACTATGAAATGTTTCTGACCTATAATATTACGAAATATCATTGTTTACATTAAAATGTAAAAGTTGATGATAACGTGTTATAAGGTGAAAAAAAGTGACATTTTATGTCTAGAAAGTCACTTTTCATCAAAAGTACAATAAGAAAACCAGTTCCCATTTATCCTGTGTCCCCATACACACTTGTGCTCTTTATACGCTCAAAACGCTATACAGCGCTTGAGAAGGCGCTAGGAGCAAAGGAAAGTGGTTTTTCTAACAAACTCATATAATCAATTGCCCGACCTACTCCAATATGATATTTTTCACATATTTACACATAATATAGTACTATGAAATGTTTGTGACCTAAAATATTACGAAATTTGATTGTTTACATTAAAATGTAAAGTTGATGATAAAGTGTGATAAGGTGAAAAAAAGTGACATTTTATGTCTAGAAAGTCACTTTTCATCAAAAGTACAATAAGAAAACTAGTTCCCATTTATCCTGGGTCCCCATACACACTTGTGCTCTTTAGACGCTCAAAACGCTATACAGCGCTTCAGAAGGCGCTAGGAGCAAAGGAAAGTGGTTTTTCTAACAAACTCATATAATCAATTGCCCGACCTACTCCAATATGATATTTTTCACATATTTACACATAATATAGTACTATGAAATGTTTCTGACATATAATATTACGAAATATCATTGTTTACATTAAAATGTAAAAGTTGATGATAAAGTGTGATAAGGTGAAAAAAGTGACATTTTATGTCTAGAAAGTCACTTTTCATCAAAAGTACAATAAGAAAACCAGTTCCCATTTATCCTGTGTCCCCATACACACTTGTGCTCTTTATACGCTCAAAACGCTATACAGCGCTTCAGAAGGCGCTAGGAGCAAAGGAAAGTGGTTTTTCTAACAAACTCATATAATCAATTGCCCGACCTACTCCAATATGATATTTTTCACATATTTACACATAATATAGTACTATGAAATGTTTCTGACCTATAATATTACGAAATATCATTGTTTACATTAAAATGTAAAAGTTGATGATAAACTGTGATAAGGTGAAAAAAGTGACATTTTATGTTTAGAAAGTCACTTTAAATCAAAAGTACAATAAGAAAACTAGTTCCCATTTATCCTGGGTCCCCATACACACTTGTGCTCTTTATACGCTCAAAACGCTATACAGCGCTTCAGAAGGCGCTAGGAGCAATGGAAAGTGGTTTTTCTAACAAACTCATATGATCAATTGCCCGACCTCCTCCAATATGTTATATTTCACATATTTACACATAATATAGTACTATGAAATGTTTCTGACCTATAATATTACGAAATATCATTGTTTACATTAAAATGTATAAGTTGATTATAAAGTGTGATAAGGTGAAAAAAGTGACATTTTATGTCTAGAAAGTCACTTTTCATCAAAAGTACAATAAGAAAACTAGTTCACATTTATCCTGTGTTCCCATACACACTTGTGCTCTTTATACGCTCAAAACGCTATACAGCGCTTCAGAAGGCGCTAGGAGCAAAGGAAAGTGGTTTTTCTAACAAACTCATATAATCAATTGCCCGACCTACTCCAATATGATATTTTTCACATATTTACACATAATATAGTACTATGAAATGTTTCTGACCTAAAATATTACGAAATTTGATTGTTTACATTAAAATGTAAAAGTTGATGATAACGTGTTATAAGGTGAAAAAAAGTGACATTTTATGTCTAGAAAGTCACTTTTCATCAAAAGTACAATAAGAAAACTAGTTCCCATTTATCCTGGGTCCCCATACACACTTGTGCTCTTTATACGCTCAAAACGCTATACAGCGCTTCAGAAGGCGCTAGGAGCAAAGGAAAGTGGTTTTTCTAACAAACTCATATAATCAATTGCCCGACCTCCTCCAATATGTTATATTTCACA